>NC_060909.1:5723791-5788791 GCF_014805685.1 Silurus meridionalis
TAATTCATCTTTCCAGTTTATCTTACCAGTTTCCACAAATAGCGCAATCATATCCCAGATCCCTGCTCTGTCATGTTGCTACGGAATACGTATGCTAATGATAACAGGATGTGCTGATAAAGTTAGAACAGTTTCTGCAGCGCCATTAAGCTAGCGGTGTGCCTCGGCCGTCCTTTTCTTTTCAAACCAATTTTCTTTTAGCCTTTATAGGCCAGTCCAAATCACCTTTAAGCTTCTCTTCAAACAGTCAAAATTAAATGTTACGATCCAAAAGGTCACATATTAATTCCTGTTTCTTAGTACATTTTTTATTCATGACACCAGGGATCTGCTCGAACACGATTTCATTGTGATCAGATATGGACTTCTCATTAAAATAAAAATAGACACCCTGAGTCTATCGTGAAGATGTTATGTTTTGATGTTCATCTAAAGACAATTTCTGAAGGTTTAACTTGAAATGAAGCACCTGTTCATACATGTTCGTTCTCTTCCAAATTGTCTGACACTAACAAACACTGAGAGCCTACTTTGAACTATCATAAACACTATATTATGAGTAACACATGGACACTTTTTCCACTAAAAAGAACTGGCATGTTTGGTTTTTAGAGGTATAATCCAACCAAAAGACAACCCCAAGTGTCCTTTACCTTCTCCTCTAAGAGTAAGAACAATAACTATGGTGAAGGCTGACAGAACTAGAGAGCCAGGCATAGGAGGGTTAATTAATACAAAGTATTTTAAAAAGCGAGCCCAACACCTCCCCGCCCCGGGAAGCAACGGGGCTCCGTGATAAGCGCCTCATCAAACACACAAGGAGAGGAGGAGTGGGGCTTCTCAGCTGCTCGGGGCTCAGATTAATAGTGCCTCAGGTCGACGGGCCTCCCGCTGCTGCACCGTTACAAAGGCAGATCATTCACTGACACCGTGTCACCGAGGATAATTGGAACGCAACGCCGAGCTGCGCTCACCTGTCTGCACACAGGTGCTGGAGGGCGGAGTGACAGCGAGAGAGAGAAAGAAAGAAAGAGAGAGGAAAAGAGAGAAAGAGATTCCAACACACAGGGCTTAGAGTGTCAGTGGAGGTGAGTTAATGGGAGATCCTGAGGCAGAAAGTGAAAGCGAGCTTCCTAAATGCTCTGTGGATTTCAATCATACACCAGCAACTTAGCTCCATGCTAAATCGGCCAGTTCTGCAGGAGCTTTAAGATTTAGGCAATATTTTTAACAAAATGGCAAAGACCGTTTGACCACACACAAATATTGAAAATATTTTTCCATCCATATGTGGGTCTTCCCTAAACTTTTACCACAAACTTGGAGGCACATAAAGGTATACAATGCATTGGTATCAGGTCAAGTCAAGAGCTTTTATTGTCATTTTAACCATGTGTAGTTGATACAGTACACAATGAAATTAAACAACATTTCTGCCGGAACCTGGTGCTACAAACATCAAAAAACATCATTCAACATAGTGCCACATAACACCACACAGAGCTAAGGACTAAAAGTAAGTTGTCCTAGCCACATATGGTGCATTAGTGCAAGCAGACAAAACATAACAGGACAACCTAGATACACAAAATACACAAAACAGCACTGACCAGTATATATTCTGTATAATGTCATAAAGTACAATGTGAAGAATAAGAGAACTGTCAACTGCTCCATGTAAACATACACCGACCAGGCGTAACATTATGACTATATAACTTAATGACCAGTGAAGTGAATAACACTGATTATCTCTTCATCATGGCACCTGTTAGTGGGTGGGATACATTAGGCAGCAAGTAATAATTATGTGTTAAAAGCAGGAAAAATGGGCAAACGTAAGGATTTGAGCGAGTTTGACAAGCACCAAATTGTGATGTCTAGACGACTGGGTCAGAGCATCTTCAAACTGCAGCTCTTGTGAGATGTTCCTGGTCTGCAGTGGTCAGTATCTATCAAAAGTGGTCCAAGGAAGGAACAGTGGTAAACCGGTGACAGGGTTGTGGGCGGCCAAGGCTTATTATTAATGCTTGTGGGAAGCAAAGGCTGGTCTGTGTGGTCCGATCCAGCAAACAAGCTCCTGTAGCTCAAACTGCTGAAGAAGTTAATGATGTTAATGCTCAAAGAATCAGAACCGTTTTGGGACCAACACAATATTAGACCAGTGGCCATAAAGTTAAACAAATACACTTCTTTATACCAGCAGTTGGTGGCAGTTTGAAATGTGTGCAGAACACCAACAGCATCAACTGAGTAAATGTGCAATACAGCATGTAAACAGTTATAATATGGGTTGTGTTTTAGACATGGATGTATATGAATTGGAATTGGATGTAGTCATATAAAATGATCCCGTTGTTAGAACTGGAAGACCCAAACCTGTTCCAGCATGACAATGCTCTATGCTTTACATGGGTTAGAGTGGAAGATCTTGAGCTGCCTGCTGTAGAGATCTGACCTCAACCCTATTAAGGATGAATTGGAACACTGACTACACGCCAGGCCTCCTCACGCCATCTACATCACTACCCGACTTTACTAACACACTTGTGCCTGAATGAACACAAATCTCCACAAGCACACTCCAAAAAATAGTGGAACATCTTCCCAATACAGTGGAGGTTTTTCTAAAGAGTAAATGGGGACTAACTGTGGAATTGTGGAGATGTTCAGAAAGAATATATATGTCCCCAAACATTTGTCTATATATTGTATATGGTGCAAATGCCACAGACTGGTAAGAAAGATTTCGAATGTACAGTACCAGTGGTAATACCGCTTGGGTTGTAAACAGCACTAGCGTACTAAACTAGCATACTCACTAGAATAATTATATAAATTATTAAATACTGTTTAAGGAAACAATTTTATACAGTGTCATCATACTATTTACTGCTCTAGTTTGTGGTTTGCGACCCAAGAGACGGTGAGAGAATGTGAACTTCTTACTTCAGCTGCTAGCGGCAAGTGTCGATTACTTGATTACCCAAATATGGCGTCAGTAAAAAGCAAACATTTTCTTTGGCTCGTTCCAACACTTGCAGACAGTGGTGCAAATTATACACAAGCAGTTTCCTGCATGATTTTATATTTTTGCTGGAGAACATTTGAGCTGTGGTCAAAGGGGCCCAAAACTCTCCTTTGCAGTGGTGCAAACAAATGGGATTTGGTCAAATGGGTGATCTTGTGCATGTCTTTAGGTTATGTTATTTATAAAATTATTGTTGCTGTTGCTGCTGTTAATAATATTAATAATAATAATAATAATAATAATAATAATTACAGCATCAACAATAATACATTATTGTTATAATAATGTATTTATTACATTAACAATAATAATAATTATTATTATTAATATTATTACTATTACTATTATTATTATTGTTATTATATTATTATTTTTCATTATTAATTACATATTATTAATTACAATAGTGAAAAAAAATCCTTTTTTTGCACCAGAATTCGCCTTTTGCATCGCAGATAGCTCAGATGTTTGCCTTGAAAATTTAGGCACACATGAATCAACACAATCTAACAGATGCCTCAATCAAAATTAACTTTCTGCAGCCTGAATACTCATCGCAGGGAAATCATCTGCACTCTGAATTTGTGATTATGCACTTAAAAAAAAACATTTTTTTTACATATATTATAGAATAAAACATATCCAGAGTCCTGAATAAATATAAATGACAAGAAGCGATTTACTGAATAATATACTGTAAAAATATAATCAGAACATAAAATGCCATAAAGTGAGACAGCCAGAATTAGAGTTTATATATAGAGAAGAAAAAGATAGCTTGGTATTAATTGTCCAGGAGCTGGAATAGTTCCGGTTTGCCTCAAGCGCAGCAAGAGCTGAGGGTCTCACTTGTTGTCAGGGTCGAGGTCAGGAGCGGGTCGATTCTAATGGTGTCGTGTGGCACGCTTGCGATCCCACACTCATTACACCGTTCACAATTATGTCTACCTATTTCCCCGAGAGGGCCGGGCCAACCATTATCACGGCGACTCAAATGAAGTGGATAATTGTGTCTCTCTGCGGCACATCAGGAAACGAGAGACGAAGGGAGAGAGAGTTAGTCTGCATGTAAGAGTGTGACACTGAGACAGAGACAGAGAGAGATAGCCAAAGTGGGACAGATAGAGAGATGGACCACGAAGAATAAGGCATATCAAATCACAGAAACATATACAGAGGGACCAGGTGCCAGAGACAAAATCGCATGAGTCATGTTCATTATGACACGGAGCAAACTAACAACAAGTGGAAAAACTTAATTTTATATCTTCATATATCTTTAAATCTTAAAAATGATTTGTTCCTGATATTTATTGGCGTTCTTTTCAAAGCAGAAGCAGCATGCAGGATGTATTTTAAGCTCATAATGCATTCAAAGTTGGAAAACTTGTGGGGGAAAAAAAAACAAGTGCATTGTCGTGGCATATTTATGAGAAGCGGAGGCGACTGAAATCAGGCATCGAATCTCTCTGCCTGTGATTCTACACGGACTTGTCGAACTATGTGCCATTACTATTCTTTGTCTTAGCGTGCTTGTCATGTAAGGCTTGTACCCGAATGAAATATTAATTCTGCATAATAACTTTCAAAGGGGAATAAAGTATGGAATTAATTATTAATCATATGTATATTCAGAGCTTTTCTGATTTTCTTTTTTTGGGAAGCACAAGATATTCCCAGACAGTTTCTATTCGATGAGAGGGGCCACAAATTGTGAAACAGAAAAAAAAAAAAAACAAACAAACCAAAAAGACGATAAAAGTCTAGGGCCGACAGAGTAACGTACAGGTGTCAAAAGTAGGACAGCGTGTAATGCGGATTATACGCTTCATTTAACGGTTAGTAAATATGTTCTAGTTTGGTGGAACAAAGAAACATTTGTTGGGGAGGGGAAGGGGGGGGGGGGGTGCAGGAGTCAAGGTCATGTCATTAGACATCATAAACTCCCATCAACGGGAGTGAGGAAATAAAGCGCGCTGATGAGAGGAAATGCGATCTGAGACAATAGATATCTCATTTACTGCATTCTGTCCCATTTCGGCACAATTTGCCGTGAGCCAGTTAATATGCAAGTTATCCGTTGGAGAGGGCGCGAGACAGACCATTTCAGTGTCAATTTACAGCAAAAAGAGAGGACGGGAGTACTCTTCGTTCTTCAGAGCTCTTTAGTCTAATTCAATTGTACCTTTCAATACCTTATGATATGCAGGAAGTGGTTGGCTCACTAGATCACATTATGGGGGGATAAAATAGTAAAACGGATTTTTTAAAGGCTGTAAGTATGCACAGGGAGAAAAGCAGATAAAAAGTGAAGCTTACTTTTGCCTTGTCTGAGGGGTGAGAAGTGGATTTAAGTGCTTTAGGACTGCGCTTTGCTGTAAATGCGAGATATCCATCATCGAGCTAGTCCAAACAGTAATGGAAGAAGTTACTCCATATTGACCGTTCTTCAGTCCACATGATCACACTATTCATAGCTTTAAAAGCATCACAGGTCATTTGTTACAGCATCGGCTTCATAGACTATGGCAAGTCGTAGAAAGGTCGGAAAGGTCAACTGAAATGTGCTCGAAACACATAAAAGGTACTGTTTTTTTAATATTAATTAAATGATACATATAATAAAAGATAGGCACAAGAATACTCATCTGTCTTAGCGATCACATGTATAAAGCTAGCTCTAACTAGCTCTCCATCGATAAAACAGTAAGGCAATCCGCAGATAGCGTCTAGTGTTTCACGATTAAGCTATGATTTTTAAAAAAAAAGGGAAAATAGAAGTGGAAAGATTTATTTCCTGACATTGTAAAATTCCACTTCTTGTATCTTTGTTGAGATCCACACCATCCAAAACATTAGAGAAAACCGTTTAGACTTAAGGAGAGAAAGCAGTTTCTTCTTAAATGGAAATTTCCACCCAACTTTAAATAATTCTTAGCTAAGGCGCTGGCAGGCATATGTCAGAGCATTAATATTTACAGCACATCATGGCGTAGTTGAAAGAATACAATTTGAAGATGCATGCTCGGATACATTTAAAATGCATGCATAAATAAAGACAGCAGTTATGAAATCGGTGGCAAGCTCTGCAAAGTTGCATCCAGAGATGGAGCAGTAATATAAGGATATTAAATCTAAACTGTAAGACTTTTTTTTATTTTTTTGCATAAAAAGGGTTTGTATTAATTAAAATGTCTCCAACAGAGACATAATTCCAGTCCAGCTTTATACATCAGAAGTGTTAAGATAAAAACCAACCGCCAAGACAGACGAAGTAATGAACCGTCTCGGATTGAAAGTAAACATTCAAAAACACTTCGACAATATTGGAACATATTGAGCTGTATCCAAATTTGACCATCCGGTCTGAAGTCTTGAATACAATAGCCTGTAAAGTCGCCCTCTTGTGCCACGGGTCACTGGACGTGATGAGTCTTTAGAATAACTGAAAATAGCAACTGCCTCAGCAGCCCAATTATGATCCGAATCCTTTCCATTGTATTTGCTCTCTTCTTTTACCTTGTGAACAATAGGTCAGCTGTGATCGACCGGACCCCGGCGTTCAAAACAGACAGCTCGGCCTCTATTTGAGGATCAATAGTGGCAGCGAACGTCTGATCCGCTTCTGTCCATATTCAAATAAAACGTGCTGTGGCAGTAGCACGCATCATCTCCTCAAAGTCATGTATAATTAGGCACGGCCGTTTCACTAAGTTCAGAGTGGAGACGGAGAGGGAAATATACGAAACTAATTAACAGGGTGCCCGCCATGGCACTTCCTGACAATATTAAACACTTGAAACGTGTACGTCTAAACTAGACGGGGTACATATATTGCAATAAAGTCAAAAAGGTACAGAGACGGGGCTTGGCAAGAACGAAAAAATTGAATAAGATAAAATGAAACAGTGACATGGAGCACGTTTCGCTGCTCAGTACATCATGATGTAGCTCCAGGCGCTACCTTTGTCTCCATCATGGCACCGAGTTAAACTGTGCATTGTAGCACGACACCCCTGATTTCATGCAATATGGTGGATTACGGAATTGAATTGAACGCTGAGCGTTTTTTGTTCACTTTTCTAAATTAGGATTTTCTGTCTCCATAATGACAGCAGAGTCTCTTTTTCTTGCCAAATCAATGGCAGCTATTTATATGAGCAGTAATCCCACACCAGGCACTAAACTGGCAGCAAAGTGATGGTTTAAAGTAATGACTAAAAAAACAACGAGAGAGAAAAAAAAAAAAAGGATGTAACCTACTCAAAGGATGCAAATTGGTTCCTTCCAATTGTATATAACTAAGACCATGAGGACTTTCCTTCACCACTGAGCTTAATACGTGTAATCAAGAGTTAAAAGTCGTTTGTACCATTTGTGAACAAATTATCAGGAGTGCCACGGTTTATGATGCAGGATTCAAATGTCCTCCCTGCTTCTCATCAGAACGAGTGAGGCTGACGAGCAGGCGATCAGCCAAGAGATCATTAAGCAAAGGGCTGAAGTGGCACTGCCAGTGTGCGGGCGATGCCATGGCAACAAGGGTTCGCCCGGCTTGAGAGACAAGATAAAAAACAATGAAAGGCAGGGTGCGGGGCCGCTCAACGATCGCCGCTGATCGATGGCTCTCAGTTGCTCTGTCTGTTCTTCTCCCTTTTTTAGAGATGGAGGGAGGAAAGAAAGGGCAGCAGCACCGTTTAGGCTTTGTGGCAAGCAGTGCCTGGGGGGTCGTCTTCAAATACAGTGAACAAAGAGAGCAAAAGGAAACCGCTGGGGGAGAAGAGCACTATCAAAACAGTCAGTCGGGCTGCTGTGAAAGGGCGAGCTATTTACTCGCATCTAATTGTTGACCCCCTAAAAAGTTTCGTAAAAAGAATCATTGTCACACATCTCATGCCGAGTGGTGGACAAACTAGAAAGACCCCGCTGGTATAATACGCGTCCACATGGGATACACCAGGAAAAGCTGATCTGGTATAACTAGGATGTAAGAGTATCCTTTACAAATCCGAGCAGAAGAGGATGACACCTATAGAGCGAAACAGACCCCAAGTTCCAGCTGTATTTGTCTGTGCTTTCTTTCTTTTCCACCATTTTCGAGCCAGATGAATACCCGGTCTCTTAACACACACATATAAACACACACTCACACACTATTAAGTTTACCAACAACATGTGCTAATCAATGCAGTGAAAGCAATCTTTCAGGAAATCTTTAGCATTAAGACTCTCTCCCTGAATGGGGATCAGACCCGTTCACAGGGGTGGGGTTCGGCTGGGTCTTAACAGTCTGTCTTTACGCGTCCCCCTGTGTCAATACGGATTATGAGCCCGGCTTTTATCTTTTTAACCACACAGACCACTTCTTCATTTAAATGGATTGGATAGATGGGGTGTTTGTGTTTCTTTTTCGTATTATTTAATAAATAAAAATATACGCTTATGAATGCATTCAAATCCTACCCCTCAATTCAAATTCCTCTGCCACACACAAGCAAGGAGATCTAATCTTTCATTTTTTAATCCAAATTTACCCAAGGCAATATATATATTTTTTTACATTCTTCTTTAAGACCCGAAAAGGATCAACACTACCTATTGTTGATGGCACAGCACCTTTCTTCCCAACTTAAGAACAACAATTTGCTTCAGGATCGACTGCTTGGCAGATGACAGCACCTGCATGCAAAGTAGCTGGGATATATTTAGGGAGCATTTTTAGGGAAATGATTGCGATTTGCAACCCTGCGATGTGCAGCTCAATTACAAAAGAAACTGTATTTACTGATATCACAATAGCTGCGGAAAAAAAGAGGCCTCTTTATATCGATGCCATCGAATATAAAAGAAGGCAGTACATTAAAAAATGGGAAAAAAAACCCAAAACAAAAAGATGCCGTAAAGAAGAAGAGCAACGACGAACAAATAAAAAGCAAATGTTGACATTTCGCATTCAGCGCTTCTCTTTATAGGTCAGAGGCAAGCCTGGCTGACCCCTGTATTGTTTTAAATGCCATTTTGTAAAAGAGGATCGCAGGAATTAATTAATGCATGGGTAGCTGCCACCGTCAAGAGGCGCGCATTAAAATCAATGATTAATAAATTCAAAACACACAACAAACTCAGAGGGGAGATGAAACTAGTATTGTGCTTCACAGGAAGCAGCCCCAGTGTGGGTCCTCCCACCAGCGAGACGGCCACTCGGATGCCTAATGGAAAGCCGCCGGTGCCAGCTGTGTGCCTGTGAATAAAATCACTTTAATTAAAGGCATCACAATGGGAAGGGAATGAAGCAGAATGGAAAGGAAAGGAAACGGCCCTTGTACTTGACTTACACACACACACACACACACACACACACACACACACACACACACACACATATCGATAGGATGACAGAACGACATCTTCGACGATCCTGTCTCAAATACTCCGAATCCCTGAAACACCTTCTAGCTTCATGTCAATCACAGCTCTGAACATCATGAACATCACGCTCGTGTGGACTCGATGTTCTCCCTGAAGACAACGTAATGCTGTCTCGGTGGATGTCATAACCACGACAAAATCTGCGTAGCGTCAGGTTGGAAAATATAACACGATCGAATTCTTTTCTGGACATTTTCTGATGTTGAAATGTTGCATGTTTCTCAGCTCAGTAGATGCAATTGTTCCACGCTTCCAAATATTGTGCTGTTTCGCTGGCAGACAAACCAGCAAAAGAAGCGTCCACCCACATACAAGAGAGGAAGGGGCCCTCATAATCTGATACACAACAAAGATGAGCCCTGATTACATTCACCCCCTTCTCCTGTTTTAAACAGACTGGGAGCAGTGCCCAGAGCCAGCTGGGGGAAACACAGCTTCACTCATATGCTCATACGAACGGCATCAGTGTAGCTCATCTCATCACTCACAAGGGGGCAGCAATCTAACATACACCATACATACACTGGCTAGACAAAAGTATTGGGACACCTGACTTTTCCAGCCATATGTAGATCTTTCCCTATCTGTTACCCAATTAAACATGGGGATATGGTTCACATGGGTTGGAGTGGAAAGTCTTAAGTGGAGCTTTAACCTCAAACGTAATGAACACCTTTTGGATAAATTGAAACCTTGACTGACCCTCTTCACCTCTTCACCTCCAGGGGAATAAGCACATTGACATGGAAAATTTGGACAAAAATCAAATGACAGAGTAGGACCTGCAAATAAAAAATATTCTCTTATATAAACACAATCCTGTCTGAATAAGTCACGAGCTTCATTTAAATGACAGAACCCTTAAAAAGGTCAATAGAGCTCCTTCCTTCTTGTAGACCTTTTTTCATATTGTAGAAGGTTTAATGTGGGGGAGGGGAAAATAAAAAAGTCAAACACTTTAAATCTGCAATTAAAATCCACCACAATAGATTCCTAACCATGCCCGAGACTAATTTCAAATTTTATAACAGAAGGCACAGGAGATGTAGATTCAGCATTGCCATGTTTTAATGAAACTGTTATTTTTAGAAAGATTTTGCCATTGCAGCACTCAGTACTGGTTTGCCAATTGCAGTAATTCCTGCCCAGATAGCTAATGAGTGATGATCTAGTGCCGGCCCACGCTTAGCATTTTCATCTGACCCACATACTGCACTGAACACATCCCAGTCAGACACAACTCTAATGTGTACATTTCTCAGGTACGATAAGGTTCACAGTTTAAGCTTAATGGACCACATACAAGCATATTAATTGGCTCATTCACCATTTCAATTTGAAGAAGAGCAAATACATTATTACAACCCTTTAGCCACCAAAAGATAGTCTTGGGTTTGTCCTGAAAACATTAATAAAAGTTGCCCGTCTCCTATACCGGTGCCATGTGGTTTGGAGGAGAAGTAGCCTCTTGCTTTCTGTCTGCCAGCTGTCTGTCTGTGGGGTGACACAAATAGTACAAATAGTATTCTGATTTAAATAGTTAATAGCTTACAGTATGCATGTATGTAACAAGTTCAGGAAATGTCCAATTTTATGAGTTCCTTAATAAAGTTGATTTAAATAGTACCTGACATGCTAAAGCCAGACACTTATTTTCAATATATATTACATGGCGGTCACTAGCAAAACACATACTCCAATTTCCAATACGCTCCAATACTCCAATTTCGTCATTCGCATTTGACAGTAGCTCAGTTAATCTGTTGGACTTTCAATCGGAAGTTTGTGTGTAATTATTGGGCCCCTAAACAAAGCCCTTAAGTTTCAACTGCTCAGTTGTATAAATGAGATTATTGTAAGTCATGCTGGATAAGGGCAAGTTCCCAAATATTGGCTTCCACAAACTCTGGAGATGTGATAGTTAAGACATTGGACTTCTGATTGGAAGGATGTGAAGAGTGTGAATCCCAGCACCACCAGGCTACCACTCCCTTAACATTAAGCTTCACTAGTGCCCTTAACATTAATTGTTTGAAAAATAAGGCATTTACCAAGAAATGTAGTTGTTCCTATATAAAATTTTTGCTAAATAATAATGCAATCAAAAAACAATTCTAGTTATATATAACTAGTTATTTATTTTATTAAATCTACACAGCCTACCAGGTTATGCTATTAAATTACTTAGAATTATACAGCTTATCTTATGTTTCAAACTGATGCAAGACAACACTTAAATCCAAAGCTGAGGTTAAATATGGAAATTGTGAACTGCAATGGATTCTGGTTCTCTAGAACAGGAAATGATGACCCCTGCTGGAGATATTTGCACCAGGTTTAAGTTTTAGATGCTGTTGTACTTGGGGTTTAAGCCCATGTTATGAAGATATTTTTATTATATTCTTCAAAGTAAAACAGACAAACAGATATAAAGAGGTGGACAAACTAAAACATATCTAACTAAAACACAGTCTTTTTATAACTCATTTGTCATGATAACATGATCGAGGGCAACAAGCAGACTTGTTTTTTCATCCTTTCTTTAGGGCTGTCAATCAAAATTTTTAATCACAATTAATTGCCTTGAGTGAACTCACAATTAATCACGACTGTATCGCCTTTTTAAAATCTTTTCTAAATGTACTTTAAATTAATATTTAAGTTTTTAATTCCCTTATCAACATGGCCATGAACAAATATCGATGCTTTATGCAAATGTATGTTCATTATTAGTGAAACCAATCTCAACATAGAGCATGAAGACAAAATATTCTTGTGAATGTTTGAAAGTAATTATTGTGTTTCAATTAACGTAAATCATCAGGACACCAAACGGAACTTTTGCTTGTGTTTCCACACGGATGGTTTTAATTGCTGGACGTGTGCTTCATGGCGGTTTTTGTTGCTCGATTTGAGACTTGGCGTATCATTAAAACAAATGTATATTGTTTAAAAATAATTTTTTCGCAGTGTAGTTTATTATTTTCTTTATATCTGAGAAAAGAAAGGATGTCATGACCAAATGAGTGGTGCTTTGAAGATTTTAATTTCGCCTATTTTATATTTATTTATTTATTTATATTTTAAAAAAAATAGTCAAACAGAACTGCACGCTGCATTAATCGCACATTGATAAAATTTGTGCCATCTATCTATCTATCTATCTATCTATCTATCTATCTATCTATCTATCTATCTATCTATCTGTCTGTCTGTCTGTCTGTCTGTCTGTCTGTCTGTCTGTCTGTCTGTCTGTTTGTCTGTCTGTCTGTCTGTCTGTCTGTTTAGATCACACTGTAAAGCTGATTTCCCTCCTTCTACCTTCTTGTAATGTGAAACATGTGCACTGAAAGAAAAAGCGAAGAGAAGGAAAAAGAGGAGATAAAAGTAGAGAAAAAATTTAATAAAAGTAAAGTGAAGAGCGAGAATAAAGGGGAGAGATTAGAAGTGAACGGAATAGAAAAAATAAAAAATAAATGAAGAGAAGACTGAAGAATAAAAGAGCAAAGAGGAGAACAATAGAGAAGAGGACATAACAGAACAAAAAAGAAGAGATCAAAAGAGAAAGTAAGATTGGAAAAGAGAAGAATTGAAGTGAAAAGAAGAGAAGACAAAAGAAGGGAAGAGAAGGAAAGGTGCAAAGACCAGTTCACTTTAAATTCTCCAAATTCTTCTTCTTCTTCTTATTATTATTATTGGTATTGGCCTGTATCCCTTGTATGTATGTATGTATGTATGTATGTATGTATGTATGTATGGATGGATGGATTCAATTCAATTCAATTCAATTTAATTTAATTCAATACATTTTTATTTGTATTGCGCTTTTAAAAATGAATATTGTCTCAAAGCAGCTTTACACAGATAATGTGGTGATAAAAATGAATAAGATGTTCTTTATACATGTAAGTTTGTCCCTGATGAGCGAGCCGGTGGTGACCGTGACAAGGAAAAACTCCTCGGATGGAATATGGATATTATTCTGTGATGGACCCAGAGTTCCTAGACCTGGCTTTGGCTCCACCATAACATAAACCAGAGTAAATATAAAAATAAAACGTTGTACAAAGGCACAAAAGGTCATGATACAACGCTGACTGGAAGTTTAACAAAAAGGTAAAAAAAAAAAAAAAAAAAGGAAAGAAAGTAAAATGCCCTTTTCCATGTTACACTTTTTCTCAGTGTTTTCTCGAATCATCCCTACAGTTTTTCCTCAGTTGCTTTGGAGCATTTCTCAGATCAGAAATAAAATTCTTAAAACTACTTGTTCGACCTTCACATCATTGAGTCATTTGTACACATCATAAGAACATTTCTCGTTGCTTCGGTCAAATTGCGAATGCTTTGGTACATCATTTAATCGATTGTGTACAAGTGTCTGCTGTTTCCTACATTATCAGTTGTTTATGTTCATGTTGATCAAAATATATGATACTGCTTTCACCTAAATGATTTTAACCCCCAAAACAATTAGGCATCAGTTCATTGCATAAGACATTGAATCGGAAATGGTTAAACCAGTTGTCAAAATTCTTCTTCTTCACAGTTCTAATAAACTTTTATTTGTAAACGTGACTTGAATTGATGAATTGCAGTGCAGATGAATCTTGAATGGAACTAATGAAGGAGAGTTTACCACTCCCTTAACATTAAGCTTCACTAGTGCCCTTAACATTAATTGTTTGAAAAATAAACTAGTCCTCTAAAACAGGTCAAAGGTGAATCTTATACACCTTCAATTGGAGAGTGAATACAGACAGAGCAAAACATAGAATTATAAATTCTGAAAATGGAGGAACAACTAACGAACACTTGTACAGTACAGTAAAAGTATGAATCCTGTCCGGTCTCATGCAATCAATATAAATCAAATATGCAATCAAATAAATTAAATTCATAGATGCCGAACAGAAGGAATTAAAATGTTGTGCATCTTTAATCATTGCAACGCAAACTGTAGTTTATTTCAAGAAATAGAGAAACTGTGGAGCATCATACTGACAACATGACTGAGCATTTTGATGATTTTGTTTGTAAACAATGACAATAACAACTTTTCATTCTGATGGGAATGAGATGTTCATTGACATAAATACTTACTTTTGAGAGGTTTTTGAGCAAAATACAAGCTTTTGCATGAAAGCCCATGTTTTGTGCTGTTTGTAAAAGCCTGAACTTTTCTCAAAATCCTTAGTTCATCTCTCAAAAGTAAGTATTTGTGTCAATGAACATCTCATTCCCATCAGAATGAAAAATGCCTTTGTTCACAAACAAAATCATCAAAATGTTTGGTCGTGTTGTCAGTATGACTGCACACAGTTTCAGGATTTCTTGATATAAACTACGGTTTGGATCACAGTGACTGCAAATACACAAAATTTGACTTCCTTTTGTGTGGCATCTATGAATTTCAGCAGCACAAATTAGTTTATTTGATTGCATATTTAATTTATATTGATTGCAAGAGACCAGACAGGATTCACACTTTTTGCTGTACTATACAAGTGTTCGTTCGTTTCTTAGTTATTCTTCTATTTTTAGAATGAATAATTCTTTGTTTTGCTGTCTGCATACACTCTCCAAGATGTTTTAGGTGTCCAGTATCATATATTTTGATCAACACGACATAAACAACTGACAATGTAAAAAAAACAGCAGTACGCAATCGATTAGATGAATGTACTAAAGCATTCACATTTTTGAACAAGTAGTTTCAAGAGTTTTATTTCTGATCTGACAAATGATCCAAAGCAACTGAGAAAAACTGTGATGCAGGAACAGTGTCAATGAAAGCAGTCATTTTTAACCTCCGACTTTTATTCTGGCAGGGAAAAAATTAAAGGAAATAAAGTCTTAGGTAAGCTGTAGAGCCGGGGCTTGGGAAAGTTCGCAGTGGATTTGTTTTCTTCCAGGTAAATATCATAACCTTATTCATACTGGACTCTTTCTTCATGATTAGTGCACATGTCCTGATGAAATGATTGAACAGTCGAGGTGCTTCAAGCTGCCCTGGTTTCATGCTAAAACATCAATACATCCGGGAATGCTTAGCTTTAGCATTAGCATTAGCTTTAGCTTAGGTATCTATCAGCAATGGGGTTTGGCAGTTCTTCTAGACAACCTTGATGCCTTCACAGATTCCTGACCCTCTATAAGATTCAGTTGATTCTTCCTGATCCGGATCGCGTCCCATCATGAGCGCTGTAGTGCGGATGGATACAGAGACGCAGCTCCCCGAATGCGCACTTGCGTACTACGCAGGATGTAGTGCGCGGTTTGCTTGTGCTTCTCCACTCGCACTAGTCAGTATGGAAGTACGCATAGCTGGACGCTCTAATGCTAGCTAGCATACCAACAACCTCACTGACCTCAACCTGATAGATAGATAGATTAGAAACTTATCTTTTTGGTTTTCGTGTGATTTCAGACTCTCAATGTTTATTATAATTTTATTTATTTAATAACTAATTGTGTTTAAAGGACTATCAGAAAGAGTGGTGATTAGCCGGATAGGTGTGAAGCTAAAGAGGAGTCCACAGTTAAGACTGGATGCAGCCAGATGTGTTGGAAGAAAGACATTTTAGGTTATTTTTTATTTTAAATTAGCGGTTTATTTAGTTTATTATCGTTTTTTCTATAGTTTAAAAGGAAATAATTTTCTGTCCCACTCCTTTAGGTGTATGTGTTTTGTTTACTTTTGTATACATAAATGTGTGTGTGTGTGTGTGTGTGTGTGTGTGTGTGTATATATATATATATATATATATATATATATATATAATTTACACACACACACACACACACAAACACACACATATATATATATATATATATATATATATATATATATATATATATATGTGTGTGTGTGTGTGTGTGTGTGTGTGTGTGTGTGTGTACACACACACACACATATATGTGTGTGTGTATGTATGTATGTATGTATGTATGTACAGAGCGAAGTACAAAAGTGCTTTGAGTCTCTAGCAATGAGTAAATCTACACTGGTACGCAAGATTACAAATTTAATATATATATAACTCTTGAATTCTACAAGGCAAACTTGGAAAGTGCTAATTTAAGTGTTTCAGGAAGAGGTCTTCAACCGTCGCTTATAGATAGTAGATATGTAGATATATGGTAGATAGATGTGTGTGTGTGTGTGTAAGTATGTGAATATATATATATATATATATTATACAGTACAGACCAAAAGTTTGGACACACCTTCTCATTCAAAGAGTTTTCTTTATTTTCATGACTATGAAAATTCTAGATTCACACTGAAGGCATCAAAACTATGAATTAACACGTGGAATTATATATGGAATTATATACATAACAAAAAAGTGTGAAACAACTGAAAAATGTCATATTCTAGGTTCTTCAAAGTAGCCACCTTTTGCTTTTATTACTGCTTTGCACACTCTTATATGTATATGTGTATGCGTGTATGTATGTATGTGGATAGATAGATAGATAGATAGATAGATAGATAGATAGATAGATAGATAGATCGATCATGGGTCGGTATGTACCCCATATTTAAGTCAAGGTACAGTTAGGGCGAAGAAATGCTATAATGCAGTTTATTATTATAATTTTATTATTATTAGCATTTCTGTACATCAAAAGTTCAACAGTGCCTTCTTGGTTAAATCTATTTTATAATAGGTTAAATCAGATTAATGCAAATCACTTTTTTATTATATTGATTAAATTGAGTAATCAAATAAATTGGCACATTCAATTGATTAAATGGAAAAATGTATTTAAATAGTTTACATTTCTTACAAACCATCTGGGTAATACAGATGTGTATATAAAGTGTGTGTGTGTGAGTTTTACATTTAATATAACATTTTCTAAAGATATGATTTACTTAACTGTTGCACTTATTTCAGCATACTTCAACAAATGTCTTCATTCCTTCCATCCTTCATTCATTCACTCCCTCGATGTGTGGAATTGTCAGTATTTTCTCCGTTTAACAAAATTGGAGTTTTACAATTCACTACAGAATGTGTTGCCAGTACAGTGTGAGTAGACACAGTGACACTGCGGTAACTCTAGTTTCTTTTTAATACCCCTGGCATTGTTGTGTGTTTTGAACTAAACATACACAATGTCTGCCACTTAATATGTTAGTGAGTGCACCGAACCTAAAGCTCTGTACCGAAATTATACGCTGCTCCCTAAAAAAATGTATATATATATACCGTAATTTCCAGACTATTAAGCGCACCCAAATATAAGCCGCACCCGTTGAATTTTACAATTATTTTGAACATAAATAAGCCGCACCTGTCTACACTGAAACTAATGAACTTCACACAGGCTTTAACGAAAGACAGTGTCTGTTACACGACTTGTATTTAAACAGTAGCCTACCAAGAAAGTCATTGTTCACTGTCTTCCTCCTTCCTTTCACAACAATTTCTCTCAGGAGTTTTTCTTTTGGCATCGTCGTGCGTTTAAAAATCACCATCAGTGAAGCTTTTCTCCCGATGCCGTGCAGCTCAGAACACAGGTGAAGTGCATGTTTTTATGCCCGGTTGTTTTCAGCGTGACGAATGATTCACATTTCCTGTAGACAGTCCGAGCGAGCGGCAGATCAAACGTCAGAGGAACCTCATCCATATTTATGATGTGGTGCGGCCCGATTCAGTGGGAGCGCATCTGATTTAATATAAAGAGTTTCATTGGTTCACCTGAACCCGTTCTGCAATTTCATTGGTCTAATGTTATGGGGCTCAGTCTTTTGTCTTGAAGTTTGTGAAACTGAAAAAAAAAACAAGAAAAAAATCCATATATAAGCCGCTTCGTTGTTTAAGCCGCGGGGTTCAAAACGTGGGAAAAAAGTAGCGGCTTATAGTCCAGAAAATACTGTCTGTCTGTCTGTCTGTCTGTCTGTCTGTCTGTCTGTCTATCTATCTATCTATCTATCTATCTATCTATCTATCTATCTATCTATCTATCTATCTATCTATCTATCTATCTATCTATCATATATCTCAGTTATAACATTAAACAAACACTGACACGTGAATTGGACAAAAATGATATCTCGTTACTGTGGTAAATGTCAAGGAGTGGCAAATGCCTTTGAGTTCTCAAAGTTGATGTGATGAAAACTGGGCTCCTAGTATGTAAAAGTTAGTGGTTAGTACAAGCCATAAGGAAGGACAGTAGGTGAAAAGGGCAACAGGGTCAAGGGCACCCTAATGCTTGATGATATGTGTTGGGAGCAAAGGCTAGCAAATATGGTTTGATCCTGCAGAAGAGCTGTAGCCAAAAAGTGCTTGAAAGAGTTCATGCTGGCTCTGACAGAATTAATATACATAATACGTCAGCCTGCTCGGTATGTCACTGTATAGCAGCAGAGAGGTCAGAAAACTCATGCTGAACCCCGTAACCCACTAAATGCTACAATGGCCATTCGAACATCTGAACTGGACCGGTGTAAGGTGGCCTTCTTCTACATGTTCCTATTTTACACTTACTCAATATTAGACTGGTTTTAATGTTGAAGCTGAATGTTCCATTAAAACATGGTGCTCAAGGCGTGTATGACACACACATTCTTCCTCTTATGCTTAAGTTTATTTATGGTGGTTGAAAAAAAAAGTTGTAAAATCCTTTAACTATTTACTGATTAGACTTTTTTCCTTCATCAATACCTGACCTTAATCTAATATCGTGATCTTTTTAGTAACCAGTGTTCTTTATGATCCTGTCTTGGCCATGTCACATCGGTCAGCATAACACACATTCATGCAATTTAATACAGTTTAATGGAATTGTAAAACAAATAAAAAAAAACACGGTTCTGTGATTTAAGTCGGTAGTCATTTTGACATACGTGTAGTTTTTTTTTTGAGGGCTTGAATATTGAATGGAAAATAATTCTGGTTAGATCTTCTGCAATGTTTTTCGGTTGTGTGTGTGACCAGCAAAGATTCTTTACCCAGTGTTTATTTTACTTTTCAGCAAACATTTTGCAGGTTACAGACATCACCCTTTAAAAAAAAAAAAACTGAATGCAATACAAACTAATATTTTACAGTTTATGGATTAGTCGTTTTAATCCTCTAAATTTATAAGCGCAAATACTGATACACAACTAGGTTCTAGAATAGGTACGTGGATACATACCAAATTGTAGGAACGAAATAGGAAGAAGTGGTCAGTAAATACTAGGGGGTGAGGTTAAGGGGTAAACCACAGTAAGCCACATTCAGCAAAAACATATTTTTAGCTTTGAAATTTACGTTGTCTGCAATATTGTGTGTATTAAACCACCCTTCCTCTTTATTCTCATGACTGAGTCTCCTGGGTAGAGAATAGGAAAAGCCCAGTTCCTAAAACATCCTGTTAGAATAACTTTTACCTCTGGTCCCCAATTTTTGTACACTTTGGGCCTCACTGGAATTATTTGTGTTATTTGGTAGCATTTAGATTATTTTTTTGTCTGTATGTTACACACATCTTTGGACAGTATAGATACAGTACAGTGCTCTTTTCCGTGACAGGCTACATTGGGATTAAAGCATAATTTATGTAATTAAAAAAAATCTACAAAATTTGTCCCAACCTTTTTGGAATGCAATGATTTGAAAATCTAATAAACCCCCGTTTTATTCATAGCAGGACACAGAAATGATTAGAAATGTTTAAATTGAGGAAATGTACCATTTTAAAGGGGGAGGGAAAGGTAATTTTGAATTTGATGGTCTTAGCACGTCTCGAAAAAATTGCCAAAAAAGGCTGGAAAAGTAAGTGTTACTAAACAGAAACAGCTTGAGGAGCATTCTGCAAATAATTAGGTTTGCAAAGAATATCTTTGAAAAAGAAACTTTTGGAAGTAATGGTGGCCAAGAGTTTCACTAATCTGCAAAAAACCTGCCTACAAATTGTGGAACAATTTTTTAAAATTTTTCCTTTTTTTTCATCAAAAGTCTATGAGAATCTGAAGAAATTTCTATGCAAGTGACAAAAGCTGAAAATCAATTCGTAAAGTTGGGTCTACCTGTATAGTACTTTATTTGCTTGATGAAATTGCAGACAAAAATAATGTACATATGAAATTTTTGAAGAAAGAGAAAAAGAAAAAAATTATTTTTTTGGCTCCTTCTGCGTCAGGGCTTGAAAGTCCACAAACCCTTTAGAAATGTCTTTTCTTCTACATAAATATGGTCTAAAACATCATCAGAAATCTTAAAAGTAAAAACTTTCTTTCGGCTTCTCCCATTACGGGTCGCCACAGCGGACCATCTGCATGTTTGATTTGGCACATGTTTTTACGCTGGATGCCCTTCCTAACGCAACCCTCCCCAATTATCCGGGCTTGGGACCGGCACTAAGGCTTGTGCAACCCTAATGGCTGGGGTCGGTTTCCTGACCGGAGATCGAACCCGGGCCGCAGCGGTGAGAGCGCCGCATCCTAACCACTAGACCAAAGTAAACAAAGAAAACTTACTTGATAAAGCTTACTTACTTTTTGTCATTTGCGCTGGATCAGGACATCTTCCAAATCCAAATGTAAATGTTATTTAAACATATGAGACAAAAATATTATTAATAAAATTAATATGGTCCTTTATTTATTAAGGAAAATGCTCCAATGTTATGGTTATACGTTTACAGTATAAGTATCTTCAACTAAATTGACAGTACAGTTGGGAGAACTCTGGGATATTGCTGATTTTCTCACCCAAACTGCTCGTTTCTACATTTCACTTTGCATTCACATTATTCCTCTTGAACCTGCCTGAAGTCGAACGACTGGTGGTTTTAGAGTCGTTGTTTTGCTGTATGACCCACTTTCTCTTGAGATTCGGTTCACAGACAGATGACCTGACATTTCCTATTTAGAATTCGCTGGCATAAATCGGTCCTTGTTTCGTCAATGATTGCACGCTGTCCTGGACCAGATGTAGCAAAACAGGCCCAACTTATGATCACTGGCATGTTTTACAAATGGGATAATGTTCTTTTGCTGGAATGCAATTTTATTTATTTTTTTAAATTTTTTAAATCTTTCTCCAAACATACACTATATGGACATTTAGTCACAATTTGCTGTTATATTAACCTCCACTCAGAAGCAGATGTTCCACTAGATTTTGTTGGCAAGGTTTCTTCGTGCTTGTGGATATTTGTGCTCATTCAGTCACAAGAGTATTAATAAAGGCAGGTACTGGTGTAGGTGAGGAGGTTTGGGGGGGGCAGTAAGAATTTCAATTCATCTTAAAGGTGATCAGTTGGGTTAAGGTCAGGCCACCTACAATCTTCATCTCTAACCCATGTGAACCTTCATGGAGCTAGCTTTGTGCACAGAGGCATTGCCAACAGTTTTGGGTCTCCTTGATCAAGTGGAGGGAAAATCTCCTTTCAGATCACATGGATTTCTCCTTGCTTGCGTACTATTGTTGTTCTTCTGAAGGTGGACTGATACACATTAACATCAGACGATGTGAGAGAGGACTTTAGTTGTGTAGATGTTTTACCGGTCTTCTTTCTGACCTCATGCACTGTTACCAGGTCTTGCTTTTAAAGAGCTCATTGTTGGTCAACCAATTTTATGGACAGTAGTCTAGAATTTTTGGTGGGTCTCACCTTTTAGAGATAAATTCGTCACCTTTTTAATTCTGATGAGCATCAACGACTGAAATCTAAAGTTTAGACATCACAGTGTGCCATTGGATAAATACATTTTTAGGTCCTCACAGCTAGAAATAAATATTTCTCTCTCTCGAACAAAAACTTGCATTTAATTAGAAATTGTTCTATTTAATTACGTTTATTTTCCTATTTGTATTATAAACTTGCAGTTCAATTCTCACAAACACTATTACCTTCTGGTTCTGCAGATGTTGAAGTGTACTGAGTGATTTTCCATTGATATGGCTGTTTTCCTCATTTGGAAGTCTTTTAATAAAAAAAAAAAAGAAATGTCATTAGAAATATCAATAAAGTGGTACATGATTTTTACACTCCTGTAATGAATTATACTTGATATCTACACTGAAGTGTGCAAAGAACAGTTTTAGGTGTTTTGCAGTGCCGTTTATAGGGTTTTTTTGAGTGAAATTTTGCTTGTAGTGGTAAAGGATGACATGCCTTTTGATCACAATTTGGTTTATTGGGCAAAGGTAACAAATCAGCGATAAGTTGTACAGAACGATGTACTCGGAGGGTGTCACAAGGTTATTTGAGGTTAGTTTCATTGTTTTAGGCCGGTTTTGACTTTTTTTTGTTGTTGTTGCTGGCTTATGGATTTCTTTTTTTTTTTATCCATAATGATTTTGCTCATGCAGATGTTTCTATTTAAAAACAAAGATTTTCCGTTTCCAGCCCATCTTCATATACCTGCTTTGGAAACATTGTCAAATGATTCATGTGTCCTGTTTAGACGTTTGAAAGCGTTCTCTCTGTATGAGACAGATTTCAGTTTAAACTTTATTACTGTAAGTATTTACTGTCATCCGCTGAGTTGAAGAACTTTATAGCGTGGCTTTAGACAGTGATGTAACCTGGACTTTAACCTGGTTGAGTAGGTGTGATTCAACACCCAGTCACAGCCCATGAAGAGAGAGAGAGAGAGAGAGAGAGACACCAAAAATTCCCCATCAGTCAATCACCTGAGATAGTTTTAATAGAATTTTATTTGGTGTATTAGTTCATCTGTGTTTAAAGGTGTGTGTGTATATATGGGTGAAGGCAAGTAGTTTGCTGTCCCACATGTTGAGGAAGAATCAGGACCCACAGGGATTCACAGCCATGAAAACGACCCATAGTAACCTCTTGTTCTCTTCTCTCCCTCCCTGCCTCTGACTTTCATTCCCTCTCTCTCTCTCTCTCTCTCTGTTTTTTCTCTCTCTCGCAAGAAAAGATCTCCCGAAGCGCTGTTTGGTTTCCTGAACCCCCCCACCACCCCCTCCAAAAACAAAAAAACAAAACAAAAAAACTCGAAATA
The DNA here is from genome assembly GCF_014805685.1 of Silurus meridionalis. Taxonomy (NCBI): domain Eukaryota; kingdom Metazoa; phylum Chordata; class Actinopteri; order Siluriformes; family Siluridae; genus Silurus; species Silurus meridionalis. Next base: position 5,747,230 of record NC_060909.1, read on the forward strand.
GGAGAAGAAAACAACAAATGATTTCCTTTTCTTTCTGTCTCTCTCATTTTCATCTAGTTATTTTTTTTCTCTTTCTATCTCTCTTTTTTCTCAGCAGTGGAGTTTGTCCTGACAGTGTCCAAAGTGGTTTAGAAGATAAACATCATGACCTGCTAGCGACACCCAGGACAACATGGACGGGCAATAACCAGGCGTTACACCAGGGGTATGTAACACATGGACAGTTTTTTTACATTTTTTGTTTTTAAATACTTTACATGATGGCTCTTTTTTAATTTATTTATTTATTTTTTTTGGATTCTTACATGGATCCAGTGAGGAAAGAGGTTTGGTTTTAAATATCAGTTGTGCATTTTAAAAGCCCCTCCAACGTGCGTCCCATGATTACAGTACCATCTGCTTTCAAGAAATAGCATTTTCCACTCAGCAGTTGTTCCGAACTGCTTTCTAGCTTTCAGTTCCTTTTTACCCAAAAGAAGTGTGGGTACTCGGAGACTGTCGAAAATGTGCTGTCTCACTGACATTTTTAACTATATTGAGGGATTTTTTGCTTACTGCAGTGTAGCTTTGCAAACATTCCCACGCTCGGAAAAAAGAATGACTGTGCAACACGGCTCCTTTTGTCGATTAGAAGTCACTCGTGTTTATTGAACCTTATTGATCATCTTGGATTTGCTTGCGTTTGACAACTTTCCTACGCACAGGTGTTTCTTCGAGTCTTGGCTACAATAGCAAAAAAAATATATAATCGCCTGGTATATTTTTACTCAATTTGCAAAGTTTAATAGTTGATTTAGTTGTTTAATAAAACATAAGTATTGGGATGCCTGACTTTTTCAGCCATATGTGGTTCTTTCCCCAAACTGTTACCACAAAGTTGGAGAGACACACATGTAAAGGATGTCCCTGGATGCACTAGTGTAAAATTTTCCCTTCACTTTCCCTTCAAATCCAAACCTGTTCCAGTATGTGCACAAATCCAGCCAAGCTATAGGTCTCTGATTTCAACACTCTTCAACTAGATGAATTGGGATGAATTAGAACACTGATGCTCATACGAATTTAATGGTCAGGTTTTCACAAACATTTGTCCAGATAGTGTACTATGATTTTTAAACAAACTGAGGAAGCCAAGATTTAAGATTTAAATATGACTCGTATTGCAGCTCTGATTTTATATTTTATATATATATCCCTCCTGGAATTATGAAGCAGAAGATACAGAGGTGTGAGCCGGGTTTGAACTACGCTTTCTAGTGAGCAGAGGTGGATGAAGTACACAACCCATTTACTTGAGTTAAAGTAGAGATCCACTCTGTAAAATATCACTCCAGTAAAATTGTCCCTTTAAACTTTTACTTAATTAAAAGTACAAAAGTATTTGCCTTCAAATGTACTTAAGTATCCAAAGTACTATGATTTATTATGGCTATAATGTTTCGATTTATTACGGCTATAATGCACACCGAAATTATATTAATGAGTTAAACACTGATTGATATCTATTACAATTATCATAAGCCCAAATCCCAAATCTTCATTTCAACTACCGTAATTTCCGAACTATTAAGCGCACCTATATATAAGCCGCACCCACTGAATTTTACAAAGATTTTTATTTTGAACATAAATAAGCCGCACCTGTCTATAAGCCGCTGTCTACACTGAAACTAATGAACTTTACACAGACTTTAATGAAAGACAGTGTCTGTTACACAGCTTGTATCTAAACAGTAGCCTACTAAGGAAGTCATTGTTCACTGTCTTCCTCCTTCGTGCGTTTAAAAATCACCATCGGTGAAGCTTTTCTCCCGATGCCGTGCAGCTCAGAACACCGGTGAAGTGCGTGTTTTTATGCCCGGTTGTTTTCAGCGTGACGAATGATTCGCATTTCCTGTTGACAGTCCGAGTGAGCGGCAGGTTAAACGTCAGAGGAACCTGATCCATATTTATGATGTGGTGTGGCCCGATTCAGTGGGAGCGCATCTGATTTAATATAAAGAGTTTCATTGGTTCACCTGAACCCGTTCGGAAATTTCATTGGTCTAATGTTATGGGGCTCAGTTTTTTGTCTTGATGTTTGTGAAACTGGGAAAAACCCAGGAAAAATCCATATATTAGCTGCTTCATTGGTTAAGCCGCGGGGTTCAAAGCGTTAGAAAAAAGTAGCGGCTTATAGTCCGAAAAATACGGTACTTAAATTTTTTTCTTCAAAGTTTCTTTTTCTTCACGAGTTATTTCCATCATTTATTCCTCTCTAAATGTTCTGACTGCTGTTGAACCGATGCTGAACCGATCGTTGGTGATAAGTAGATACATCAAGCTAGCACTCGATCCTGATTGGCGACTCGCTGCCTGTTTGACTGGTTACGTTTTTATCCGCTCATAAATAAAAAGAAACGACTTATTTCAAAAAATGTAGTTAAAATATTTGACTTCGACATGCAGTGAAGTAAAGTCTCCCCAAACCGAACTACTTCAGTAAAGTACAGATGTGTGAATAACCTACTTAAGTACAGTAACACATTACATTTACTTCAACACTGTCCATCACTGCTTGTGGGATTATTCCTTGTAACAGAGCATGAGTTATAAGTCTATAATGGAAAGTGCGATATGTTGTTCTCCATGTGAGATTATATGATGAAGATCCTCTAATGGTTGTTTGATGCTTATGGGGTCACAAAGTTAATCAGAATAATTATTCTGTAAGTTACCTCAAAAGTAGCTGTTCTTATTTGTAGAGGCCCGAAAGCCATCTTTTAGAAAATCTCTGCATATAAAGACTGCTGATTTCAATTCATCACCAATTCATTGTCTTAATTTCTCACAAAAGTCCGATCACTTGTTCCTTTGTTGCATGTCGGATCACATGATTCTCTCCCAGTAGTCAAATGACATCCTTTCACTTTGTTTACAATGTAGATGACAATAAATTGTATTCAACGTATATCCTTGCAGTGTCATATAAAGCAATGTCATGTCACAAAAATTTAAACCACGACAAATGAATTCAGTTCGGTGTTTGACATTGCAAAATGCAAAGCAGCCTAAAGATTGTTTCTCAGATTACTGATGTTAAAATACAGTTTTATTTTTATTTTTTTTCCAAGTCACACGCCCACCAACAGGCTTGTTTTAAGTTTGATTATTAGAGGTTAATTAAAAATAACTATAAATTAAAAACCAGGACTTTGTGTACAATGCAGGAGGAGCGTTGGCCGTTATGACAAGATCATGATGACCACCCTTTCTGCGACTGATAATGCTGATGTTGCTCATGGTAAGTTTCACGTTTCTTGAACAGTTTGTTTTGCGCATCTAACCAACCGTGACTAAACAATTAAACTGTAGGGCTCAAATTATTAATGACTAATCAGGAAATTACCATTTACTGTAAGGAAATCATTAGAGCTGGGTCGTATAGTTCCCTTTAATACATTTTCATTATAGATGTGAAACTACAGTATTTTGCATTGTCAGAGGAGAATAGATACAAAAAAACACCATGCTTCTCTAAGTCTAAGTTTGCTGCTAGAAAGCAGTACACAAAACTTTAGTTTGTTCTATTGTAAAACACAAGTTTTAATTAACCAATGTTTCATATATAATTTACTCCTAATATTACACTATATGGGCAATAGCATTGGGACACCTGACTTTTCTAACCATATGTGGTTCTTCCCCAAACTGTTACCACAAAGTCGAAGGCACACAATTGTGTTGGACATCTTTGGATGTGGCAGCATCAAATATTCTCTCAACTTGAACTTGGAATCCCAAACCTGTTCCAGTATGTGACCTGTGCACAAAGCCAGCTCCATGAAGATATACCATACATGAGTTTTGGCTGAATCTAAAATCTGAAAATCTGTTGAAGGGTATTAATGCAGCAGAAGGGGACTAAATATGAATCTTCTGGTCAGGTCTCCACAAACTATATATGTGTTTATACAGTCTATATAACCAAGAAGATAGTCTACCTTTTGTATGTTTATTATGCCTGCTAATATATTTCACATGGATATTTCCTCAAACAGTGCAGATAATGTGTCAGTCAAGCAGGCTTGAATAAAGCCCAGACTGACAACTTAATATTTTTTGAAGGATCATGGAGTGACCTTTTATATTAGCCAGGCCTGGTTCAGCAACATACACTATATTTCCAAAAGTATTGGGTCACTTGACCTTTCCTGTTAAATGTGGTTCTTTTCCAAACTGTTACCATCAATTGTGCAGGACGTCTTACGATGCGCTATAATAAAATTTAGCATTCACTTGAAACTCAAACCTGTTCCCGCATGGCACTGCCCCCATGCACAAAGTGAGCTCCTTAAAGATCTGGTTTACATGCTTTGGAGAGGAAGATTTTTGAGTGGCCTGCTATAGAGCTCTGATCTCATCCCTACTGAACACTTTTGGGATGAATGTGAACGCTGACAGCACCCCAGGAATCCTCACCTACATCACAACCTGCCTTTCGTAACACCCGTGTGGCTGATGAACACAAATAATGATAAGCACACTCCAAAATCTAGTGGAACATCTTCCCAGAAGAGTGGAGGAAATTATAAGAGCAAATTGGGACTAAATGTGGAATGCGACGCTCAAAAATCACAATCAATTATGACTAGGTGACCCAATACTTTTGGAAATATAGTGTATATTAGTGTTTTGTGTATACATAAGAGGTGGTATTAAAACGTTTCTAGACTAGCGTCAAAACGTCTTTGTAAAAGATTTGCCCAGTTTCACGCAGAATTTAACGTTTGCTCTTTGTTCTAACTTATTGTCCATGATTAAATCGCAGGCATGGTAACGCACATGGTCAGAATAGGACCTGCTTTCACCATCAGTCTCGAAACCTTTTGATACCACCTCATATACAGTAGATGGGTAAATGGACAGTATGAGAATACATCCAAAATACTCAAATGTTCCTAGTCTGCATTATTTTCAAATTTCATGATATTATTGATACCAATGTGAATATTTACATGAATACCAGAGTTTCTTTGTACTGTTAGCCACGTACCCTCGAGCTGGCATGGACGCCACAAGTTTGCGCAAAAACCTTAATAAAAATAAGAAAAGAAACAGGGCGTCTTTTGATCATATGGATCAATAGGAATGATTAGACATGAGTTAAGATGGTCTGTATTTCCACTTGTTTATACGCAAATAGTGCAAAATCTTAAATAATAAATATTCAGGATATTGAACTTTTAATTGTAAGGAATATATCAGAATTCTGGAAATGCCAGTTTCCAGTTTTAAGCAAACAAAAAAAAAAAATCCCAGACTATACTGTATGTAAGTGTGTGGTTTTTTTTTGTTTTTTTTTTCCTGTAGGGGCGAATCTGGGGTGTGTCACTGAGGAAGGCTCAGTGAGTTCAGCAGAAGTGAAACATGAGTTACACACTTCTCCTAGTCAACCAGTTTTATTCACCAGTTCTCCTAAAGAGCTGCACGACAAGCTACACATGGACCCTAGCAATGTCAAACCGGATCCCTCTGCAGACACACCTGCGCCAGGTACGACGAGGTGTTGGTGGATTTCTGGTACTTTATTTATCTCTATACAAAATATAACGGTTTATTACCAGGTCCATCTTGTAATTGCACTCTGATGTTCATTTACAGGAAAATATGGGACATTGATGGAATTTAGCGTAATGTGTCTATGGGTTTAGGCGCGTCTATGAAACATAATGACGTATCGAATTCATGTGGTAGGTGGGACCCAGGGGTCTATTATCCGTTGGGTAGGTGGGTTGTTTGAAGAGCTGAGATTATGTGCATGTGACAGCATTGCAAATGAATTGTTAAGGTTTAGTTTACAAGAGTGTTAATGGGTGTCCCCCTAGAATTTACAGACATAAAGGTACACAATTAGACAGTTTCCCACTATTTAGAAACCCCAGTCTACGGATATCCCTCTCAGCATTTTCACGGTGTAAATCCCGGCACACACGGCAAACCGGTATTACAAATTGAAGTGACAAAATTCCCGATCTGTAATTAAAAATTCGGTTGAAAATCTTAAAGTATCTGCTTCTGCTATGGAAAGACCTGAAGTTTTTTTTTTTTTTAATGAAGGTTTTGTTTTAATTTCAGAACTAAAATCATAAATTATGATCGTACAGGCTATTACAAGAGCGTACATTTGAATTGATGATTTAGATTGGACGTATCTCTTTGAGTAATCCTGTAGTATAAAGGTTAAATCCCCAAAAGGGTTGAATAAAGCACATTTCAGATACATCACTGCTTCTAAAGCCAAAAAAAAGTACAATTTGAGTAACAAAATGCTTTCTGAGTAACAGTGTCTGATCTACAGTGACCAAAAAAACATCTCATTAGTCTCAAAGTAGCTGTGCGTATTTAGCACGGGGTCCCGTCGAAGGTGGGTGGGCCTTGGCGATTGACTCTTTTGAAAGTGTCATTCATTTATATAACTGCGTAGTTAACTGAGAGGGTCTAAGTTTTTGCTCAAGCAGTGGCATTTTGGTGTTGCAGGGAATTGATTTTGTGACTTTTTCAGATCATCTTATCTCTCATGACTCTATTAAATGTACCGAAAAATATAACATTAAAATAAAATGTTTTTTTTTTATTATTGTTTACTTTGAAATCAGCGGTGAAATCCAAGTTTAACATTCACTGAGACGCCGGTGAGGCGTGTAAAAAGTTATTCAAGCATGCTGCGGTTAGACCACAAGCAGGATGTATTGAAATAACTCCATTACTGAATATAGAAATAATGACGTGTACACAAAAAATCCCCACAAACCACTAGCTCTGCTTCTATATATATACACCTGTGTTAATGAGCATCCGCTTTCTGTCTGTGTGTGTGCGTATATAGAGAACCAGCCAATGAAAAGGAAGAAAGGTCCAGCTCCTAAGATGCTTGGGAACGAGGTGTGTAGCGTATGTGGGGACAAGGCTTCCGGTTTCCACTACAACGTACTGAGCTGTGAGGGCTGCAAGGGCTTCTTCAGGCGCAGCGTAATCAAAGGAGCGCAGTACGTCTGCAAAAACTCGGGACGTTGCGAGATGGACATGTACATGCGGCGAAAGTGTCAGCAGTGTCGACTGCGCAAGTGTCGGGAAGCCGGCATGCTGGAGCAGTGTAAGTGCTTCGTCTTCTTTTCCTGAGAGCAAAGAGATCTAGCGTGTTTTTTTCTTGAGCAAATGAAGTTTAAAAGCCTAATAGTATCGATCCAGTGACTGGCAATCTTGAGATCTATTTATTTCTCTATGATATCCTGGAATTTATGATTGTAATACTGCCTGAAACACTTTTAAAGGGGACATACACACAGTTTCAGCCCATCTCATGTTAATCTCAAAAACCTATAGAGTAGCATTATCCTTCATATCCCAGAAGCGTCTTCTCAGATTTACTAAAGTCAAGCTCCTGGAGGCGTGCCATGGGTGGAGCTAAAGAGTCTCGAGCATGTGCAGCTTTTGTGTTTACAAGCTGTGACACTGCTATAAATTTCAGCGTCTTATATGAACTACGGCTAACAATCAGATCCAGACAGAGTCTGAAATTGAACATCGATTACAGCAGTCAATATGGTAAATACTGAACAGTGTTTTCCTTCCCTCACATCCAAAAACACACTTCTCTGGAGACATTCATCTTTAGCTAATCTTTTGCAGCACTGCAGGCAAACTTCTGTAACCAAATGAAGCATGGTGATGGGTGTGCTCTCGCTCTGGTTACTGGGGGGGGGCATGATTAGCTTGAGAATCCAACTTTTAACAGTGTAAATAATTCAGAATACATTAAATAGCATGATTACACTCGCCCTTCTTTAAACCTCGCACTTACTCAACCTACACTAGTGTTTTAAAATCTTTTTTTCCGACCAGGTGTGCTTTCGGAGGAGCAAATTCGGTTGAAGAAAATGAAGAAGCAGCATGAGGAAGATGCAGCTCGAGGCTCGGCCGTGGCTACACCTAGCCCAGCGGTTGACATCCCCCCTTTGGCTCCAGAGCAGCAGGAAATGATCGAGAAGTTAGTCTCCATGCAGAAACAGTGCAACAAACGCTCCTTTATTGACCGCCGCAAAGTCACTGTAAGTAAACCTGGAGTTTCATGAGGAATCTTCATGTTCACCCTTTTATACAGAGCAGATCTGCTTCATAATGTAGAACTGCAGAAATATACACATTTGAAAAGAATTGAAGCCAGTCCAGCATAAAGGTCTTAAAGCCTTGGGTACCTCTGGCTCTTATAATATAGAAAGATCTGTTTGTTAGTTCAAAAACCCCTTCATTGCAGCAATTGTGTATTCGTCCCCCCACGAGCGCATGACCGATTCCTTTTTCGCTTCGAAATTTTGCAAAACTTCAGAATTATTTTTTTTTTTTTTACACATGACATTCACTTCACTTAAGTGTTACAACATTTAACACTCAGTGTGGCAAGTTTATTCCTTTTGTCCCTTTTCCCTTGTCCTCCCACAGCCATGGCCACAGAGTCAGGACCCGATGAACCGGGAGGTACGTCAGCAGCGCTTTGCTCATTTCACCGAGCTGGCGATCATGTCGGTGCAGGAGATAGTGGACTTCGCGAAACAGCTGCCTGGTTTCCTGGAGCTTACCCGGGAGGACCAGATCGCCCTGCTCAAAACCTCCACCATTGAGGTCAGTCTGCCTTCAGGTCACTGTGAATGGTTTTGTAATCATATTTCTGTGTTCCACGTTATGCAAACACACCCAGATGGACTAATGCACTTCTGCTGGAGCTGTTTCTGCTGTGCCAGTTTGTAAATAGTGTTTTTTTTTTTTTTTTTTTTTTTTTTTAAACCTTTCCTATTTTTTAAACTGAACACATTCTGCCCCCTAGTGGTAATTCAGGACAACCACCGCTGTCCTCCGTCTCTCCTTGCTACAGTTTGATGCATCGATTTTTCTGTTGCAGATCATGCTGCTAGAGACTTCTCGCCGCTACAATCCAGCGATCGAGAGCATCACTTTCCTCACACCGGACTTCAGCTACAACAAAGACGACTTCGCCAAAGCAGGTGTGGCTGCACATACATCATTTATACCAGTTGGCCTGATTCTACCTTTAGGTGCATGGGCCCTCTAAACTGGCTGTAAACCGTTAGATGCTCATGCACTTTGGCTCGAAATTTCTCAGCTATACATGTACAAGTGGTGGTGTGAAAATTGTAACAGGAAACATCCTAGACCTTAAACCACCACTGTACTGAATGTCAGTAAAATCTATATTGTATCTATCTAATTAAATTATCAATATAATTATATTATTCTACTGATATACAGTAAACTAATGGATTTGAGACATTGTGTATTATTTGAATGGAAGGAATGCAAAACATGAAATTGCTTGTCATTTAGAATAATATATAATATGAAAAAAAAAAAAAAAAAAATATATATATATATATATATATATATATATATATATAAAATAAATCAAATTAATGCAATGCATTACTTTTTTTTATTATATTGATTAAATCGAGTAATTTGGCACAAATAACCTAAAGTTGAGTACATGAAAGAATGTAATTAAATAATTATTTGTTCGACCCCTTTTGGGCAGTACAGATGTGTGTGTTTGTGTGCGTAAAAACATTTTTGATCAATAAACCTAAAAAAATAACACTGCAGACAGGATTAAACCGGCTACATTGCCTGTGCGAGCGCGCTGTAAGTACGGTGCAACATCGATGCGCTAAAAAACAATCCCAAATAAATGTACACCATTAAATAACAGAATATACCATTACAGCATATAACAGACAATCAGAAATATTTAAATCTCAACCACTAAGATGCTCTTGTGTAGGTCACAGATCAGCATTATCATCATATATAAACTTCTATATAAAATGTAACTTATATGTATATAAAACCGGTAGTTTTGACATTGTGCACCCCCATATAACCAAAATGGCACGATCCTCTTTTGCATTTTTGCGAAGGTTCGTCTGGGAGATTTGTAGTCAAATTTAGGCTCCTCCTATCGAAGCATCGACTTTTCAAGGTCACCCCTAGTTATCCTTATTATATAAGGACTGATACTACTGGAAGTTTTACTCCACTGAATTTAGACACTTGTATTAGATTGAATAATTAGGGATTCTACGGTACTTCCGTTGCAACTGCAGACGAATGTCTCCTCCTGCTCAATGTAAAGAATGTTTCCGTCATCTTGGTTAACATTTGATCTTATGATCTGATTATTGTGTGTCAGCATACCGTAGTCAAATCGCGTCCTCCCTGTGAAAGTCATCCGCGCGGCTAAACTGCATTAAACACCGAAAATGTTATTGCTTTTCATTCTGTTCGGAGCAGTTTACAACCTGGCTGTGTCTTTAAATGACCTCTCTTCCACCTGGCTTCTCTGCAGGGCTGCAGATCGAGTTCATTAACCCCATCTTCGAGTTCTCTAAGGGCATGAACGACTTGCACCTGGATGAAGCAGAGTACGCGCTGCTCATCGCGATAAACATCTTTTCAGCAGGTCAGTCTATTGTTCACACGTGCAGGACGTTTATACAACAGATTCGAGAACAGTGGTACCATTGATTTGGTGGGGTTTTTTTTGTGTGTGCGTGTAAATGTGTTTTTAAAAACTGATAATAATAGCATGCCTGTGGGTGTCGTACACTGACACTACACTTCATTAAACCAAGCTGACACAGTGGGAGTGAAGATGAATAATACATTTTAGCTGAGGATGCCAGCTGGAAAGCGACTAACGCTTTTCCTTGACTGTAATTCAGTGCTGTATTATGTGTCTTATTTTTTTTTTCGTGGTGGTTTATGGACAGCAGTGACTAAACACTCCTAAAGCCGGCTTTAGTCCCCGCTTGAGGTTTGACTTCTCACTGACGTACTGCAGGATATTTTTATGAGCCTGCCTGACCTTCCTCTAAGGCACTTCTACGCTCTTTAAAGGAAACACAACATGACATTATAGTGTCCGTCATCTCTATTTCTGCTTTTTCTCCACCTCTGTGCTTAGACCGACCCAACGTGCAGGATCATGATTTGGTGGAGAAGCTCCAGCAGCCGTATGTGGACGCTCTGAATTCGTACATCAGGATCAAAAGACCAAATGTAAGTCATGATAGAATGGAAGGGTTCCAAGTGTAAAAAAGTTCCTTTGTACGCATTTATGAGCTTGATTTACCAGTACTGGGTAAGCGACGCCGGAAAATACGATTTGTCAGCACTTCAACCAGAAGAAGCTGTCTCAGTATTTGGCATGTCGGTCTTTCTGTATGCAACCATGAAAAACTGCCAGTACACCTCCTCTATTTTCATAAACTTGGACAGTGAGAAAACAAGGCCATACATGCAGTCCTTTTTATGTGCGGAACAAAGTTCAAATCAGAGTTTCCTTAGGAACGTCTAAAGCGGCGGACTGCAAGTTTGTTTAGTCTTCGCATCGCACTTTGAGCAATTTTTTTTAAACTTCGAAACATACACAACAATGCCAGGGGTATAAAAAGAAACTAGAGTTAGCGCAGTGTCACTGCATCTACTTTCTCTGTAAAATAAATAAGATTTGTTTTCGCGTGTTAGATGCTAATCAGGAATAGCGGCTAATGCTAGCGCTATGGATTCAAGATTTTTTTATTTGTCACAAACATAATTATATGCAGGATACCTGAATCCATAGCTCTAGCGTTAGCGGCTAGTCACTTCCCAAATAGGGTCTAACAAATATCTATTAACTATTTAATTAAAAAAAAATCTAATTTAATCTAATTAATTTTTGCCAATTTAATTGATGATTTAATTGAATTGATTGATTTAATCAATATAATTAAAAAAGTGATTAATTTGATTTCTTCTTTTTTTCTTCTATTTTAGATATTATTTAACCAAGCAGGCATTTTGTTTAAAATTGAAAATTAAACTGTTCGAATATTAATCACAAATATTAATAATAACAAACTGCAATTTTGTTTTGTGGGTTTCGCGTGTTTGTTCTCCCCCAATCAATCGTTCAGTGCAGTAGTTTCCGGAGTGACTTTTCCCCTTGCCTTATTTTTATTTCCTTAAAAAAATAAAACTACAGATTTTAAAAACTATTTTTAAAAAGTAGAAGTACACAAAAAAAGAAAACTAAATTACAGTACCATGAGCAAATGAAAATCATCAATTTATATAGATAGATAGATAGATAGATAGATAGATAGATAGATAGATAGATGATTTTCATTTATATGTATGTGTGTGTGTGTGTGTGTGTGTGTGTGTGTGTGTGTGTGTGTGTGTGTATATATATATATATATATATATATATATATATAATTATAGAAACTAAACCCACTAGTGTGTCTGTGTTCAATCTATATTCCAGGATCATCTGATGTTCCCACGTATGCTGATGAAGCTGGTCAGTCTGCGTACCCTGAGTAGCGTTCACTCTGAGCAGGTCTTCGCTTTGCGACTGCAGGACAAGAAACTCCCCCCTCTTCTGTCTGAAATCTGGGATGTCCACGAATGACAAAACAAGCCCCAAGGCCAGCCCCAAGGACAAAGTCACGCAGTGTTTAATGATTGGAGAGTGCTATTCTATCAGCCCCACTGACCACCTTGCTCTTGAGGAGTTTGTTTTATCTTCCTCTGGACTTATGATTGTACTCTCCTGTTCAGGATACAGTGGTTTTGTGGTTGGCCTTCTCTGAATCAGGACTCTATAGACTGTCTAGACCATTCAGAAATGCTTAGGGAATGATTGTAGGCAGTTTGGGATCCGGAATTCTCGCTTACTGGAATGAATGATTGTACATTTAAGGCGGTTGATTGATATTTCTTTCCACAGTACCTATTCCACTGGCACAACCTGTGGCCCATTTGAGCTCGAATCCAGATTGCTGCCTTCAAGAAGCAAATGAACGCAGTCGATTTTTGAGCTAGGCAGGAAGTTTGGCTCTGTACTGTATGAGCATTATTTCTCCCTGCACTTTGGGGCCAACAACCTGAAATTTCACACATGGTCATGGAGCAGTGCTCCAACAAATGACCTGCTTGAGGATAATTTGAGAAACAATTGATAAGCCTTTCTAGTCTGTCTCTCTCTCTCTCTCTCTCTCTCTCCCTTCTTTTTTTTGCTTTAACAGGAGCTCGTATTTATGCCTCATCGGGGACAGTGCAGGAAAAAGTGGGATATCTGCGCATTTATTTCTCAGTTTGGGTAATGCACAAGGATTTTTTTTTTATATGTAGCTTATAACGTCAGGATACGGAACCGATTTGGGTGTTGGCGAATGACGCGTAGCTCCTCGATTGTCTTGATGAAGTCCTATATTTTCTTATTCCTTTATTAATTTCCAAAAGGAGCGGGCATGGCTACGTTAAGGCTGCATACAATCTTGTGTTCGCCGTCTAGACGCAATGGTGGCGGTGAACAAAATGCAATCTCGGCTTCGTCTAAAAAGAAAAATCCAGCACGTTACTTACAGGGATTGGCAGGCGGCTGTAGACCTGTCAACATAAACCAGTATGCTGCTTTTGAAAACTACTGTAACTTTGGTTTGAGAAATCTCACGTGTAAAATCGGTTAACATTGTACGTATTGGCTTAGAACTTTGTTTTATGTCGACCATTGTCATTTAGTAACTGCTAGTAAAAGTAAACCCCTGAAATGTTGCCAGTAGTCTCATGGCCTAATGGTTCACAAAGCAAAAGAACAGCAGAAATTAATTAATGGGTTTTTCAGGTTTAAATCGTCATAGTTTTTAATGATCAATGCTACCTCCTTGTCTGAAGCCATGCTCTGGCAGCATACAGAGACGGGCGGGTTTTTTTGGCATCACCCACTTTCTCATTCGGACTGGAATTTCCTTTTAATTCGCTTGTTTGCGCTAATCTCAATGTTTTTGCTTCGCAGCATTAAAGGGGATATCCGACTTTGTATCCAATTAATCAGATGAAGCGCATTTCCACCTACAATATGCAACTGTATTATTTAGGGAAAGTAGCTCACTGGGATATGCGAAGAAAGAATTTCAGGGTGCTGTAAACATACGACAAGTAAAAAAAACCCTTTACCTTTACTTTTAATATGCACTGGGGTATAAAGGGCCTGTTAAAGAATTTGAGCCAATCCGATTTTCTCTAAGAAAATAAAAAGGTTTATTTGTTCCCATTCACACCTGGAAAGCTTTGGCATCTTGCATCAGGATTATTTCTCAGACATTTTTTTTAACCACATGCAAATACACTTTCACACGTTTCTGTTGTCAGTAGGCAAATGAGTCTTAATATGCACATTGGCTAATTTAAACTTCGTGTGCCTGGTTGTGATGTCATAGGAACGATCATATTTAAATCGGATTTTTCAGATTAGTACTGAAATATCATATAAATGCATCCAGGATACATTTATACTTTTTTGCATTTTGATGCAGATAATCTTTATCCAGATATAATCCTTGTACTCAAGGTGAATAAAAATGTACACGTATAAACGGGGACTTTGATTCATAGAAGTTACCTCCAGTCGTTATTATTTATTATGGCCTTAGTGATGATGAAACTTTCCCAGTTTAAAAACCCAGTACTGTTTAATTCAGAACGAAAACTATGGCCTGTGTTATTGATTCTTTGTTTCGTATTGTTAGTTTTGAAAATGTTGTAGTGCATTCTTTTTCTTTTTTTTTTCTCTTCGTACTCACCCGCTTCTCTTTTTAGCCTGCACTATAAATAAAAATTGTATTATTTGAATAATTTATTTAATACAAATTTGATAAGCACGGTCTGAAAAAATTTGAAGTGTAACATAAATCATGGAGGTTTTAACCGTTTATAAGGATGGTGCGTATGTAACCTGGCCGTGTATGGCATTTAAAAGTAGCCTTCTTTAAAATCGGATTAGGATAAAATTGTGTACACTAATGCGATCCAGTCCTTAATAGTTGATCTGTCTTAACACCACTATGGTGTTGGGTTTCTTAGCTTTAGAGAAAGCACGTGGGGCATTTCTACACCGTTCGTTTGTTTTTCACAATTCATCTGTGGTGTGTGTGTGTACAGTTTCTTAATCTATGTTGACATAATTTGTTGGCTTTTAAGACAAGCATTTAATTCAGATCTAATTTGAATACTATATTTTTTTTATGCCCTTGTGGGTGAACCATTTCCTCTTAACTCATCTGACCTGTGGTGTCGTTTCAAACAACGGTGGAATACAAATGCAAACTTGGGCCTTAAGTCTTCGGATAGATTGCTTTATACACATAATTTAAAAGCTGACAAATTTTATTGTGTCTGCCAGAGTGTGTACATATATATAAATATGAATATATATGAAATGTTTGTTGAAAATGTAGATGACTAAACACCTCAACTATTCTTTATACTGAAATACATTGACCTGAAACATGGAACTGCATGTTGCCTTTTAATGTCACTTTTATTTATTTATTTATCTATCTATCTATCTATCTATCTATCTATCTATCTATCTATCTATCTATCTATCTATCTATCTATCTATCTATCTATCTATCTATCTATCTATCTATCTATCTATCTATCTATCTATACACACATACACACACACACACACACACACACACACACACACACACACACACACACACAGGTAGACCCCAACTTTGTCTGCGGTGATCTTCATCTCTCCAAAATCGTAAGTCGAGTGGTTGTGGGTCGGGGTATATAACAAAAGTGAGTACACCCCCCACATTTCAGCAGCAATTTTAATGTATCTTCTCAAGGGACAATAATAAGAAATGAAACTTGGATATATTTTAGTCAATGTACAGTTTGTATAGCAGTACAGATTTACTGTCCTCTGAAAATAAAAACATACAGACATTATTGTCTAAATAACTGGCAACAAAAGTGAGTACACCCTCATGTCAAAACTGTGTCCAATGTGTGAATATTTTGTGTGAAAACCATTGTTATGTAGCACTGCCTTAATCCTCCTGGGCATGGAATTCATTAGAGCTGCACAGGTTGTTCCTGGGATCCTCTTCCACACCTCCATAATGACATCATGGAGCTGCTGGGTGTTGGACATACAGCACTTCTCCACCTTATGCTTGAGGATGCCTCACAGGTGCTCAATAAGTTTCAGGTCAGGAGACATTCATTACATAACCATCCATCAGCTTCAGCTTCCTCAGCAAGGCAGTTGTCATCTTGGCCGTGTGTTTGGGGTCATTTTCATGTTGGAAAACTGACATCCTGCCCAATGCTGCTTCAAGTTTGTCTGCTTTACTCATGCAGCCCCAGACCATGATGCTACCCCTCACCAGGGTACCCCGCTACCTCTCACCACATGCTGGACACCATTCGAGCCGAACAAGTTTATCTTCGTCTTATCAGACTGATGAGACTGATGGCTTGAGAGGAAAAACAGTTGCACATTATGGATGCGACAGCCAGAATACTTTGGAACCTCTTTCCTCCTGCCATCAAGAAAAAAGTCGCCGAAGCATTTGAGCTGTCACATCCAGACTGTGCAACAGTTTTTTTTCTCCTCAAGCCACCAGGCTTCTCAACACAGACCTGAACTGGAACTGAAACCCACTCACACACTCACTCAAATGTTTGTTACTGAACCTGAAGTCAACCATTTACCATTTATTATTTATATTTAATCATATTTATACTGTTTACATGCTGTTTTTGCACTGCATTGTGTCTGTTCACAAATACTCTCTTGTTTAAAAAGTCCTTTATATTCCTCTATTGCACATTACTGTATAATCAGAGTTTACAATAGGTTTACTGGTTGGTGCTGTTTTGTGTATCTGTCCCACAATGTCTTGTGTTGTCTGATTGCACTCGGTTGCACACTGTTTGTGACAAGAACACTTACTTTAGTCCTCAGCTCTCTGTTCTGTTATGTAGCTTTATGTTGTTTGTTTGTAGCTCTATGTTGTTAAATGTATCACTAGGCTTCTGGAGGAACGTTGTCTCATTTCACTGTGTACTGCGTCAGCTATATATAGTAGAAATGATGATAAAAGCTTCTTGACTTGATTAGTGATGACCACAGGACATGAGTCCAGTAATTCATGCTTTTGGACAGATCGTCTTCAGCGATCTGACTAGAGGGCTTTCCTGTGAGCCAGCTTCAGAAGAGGTTTTCTTGTGGGACGACGGCCATGCAAACGGTGTATGGTCTGAGCGCTGATGAGTGGACCTTCCGTTTCTGCAACCTCTAAAGCAACGCTGCAGCACTCATGAGAAGCAGCTTCTGCACCTGACTCAACTTCTTTGATGGACCCATGCGAGGTCTGTTCCGAGTGGAACCCATCTTAGAAAACCTCTGTATGACAGTAACTCAGTTTCAGGGTGTTTCTGATCTTCTTATAGCCTCGGCCATCTTTGTGTAGAGCAACAATTCTAATTCTCAAATCCTAAAAGTCTTTGCCATGAGGTTCCATGTTGAACATCCAGTGGTCAGTATGAGAGAATTGTACTCAAAGCACCAAATTTTAACTTCTCTAATACAAGATACACACGTTTGTATGGTCCTGTCAAGCAGACAAAAACAAGAACATGATGAATAGGACATGTGGCTTTGCAGGGTTATGTACAGCTGTTATCACTTAGGGGTTACTCCCTTTTTTTTGCCAGGTATTTTGACAATAATATTGAGGACAGTAAATCTGTACTGCTATACAAACTGCACACTGACTACCAATTTCCATTTTTATAGTATTGTCCCTTAAGAGTATACTACTGACACTAATTAGTGCCTGTCATTGTATACATAAAAAAATCAGACAGTATTCAGACGTAGTACAAATACCGGCCATACCAGTGGAACAGCTGTAGGTGTAACAAAAGTGTAAAACCGTCATGCTTTCCTATTGTACGTTCCTCCAAAGCCTATTTATGTCAGCCATAATGACAGACGAGGATCCGCTTGTTCATCATGATGCGCGATATTTGTCACGGCTTCACGTGTCATGAACGAAACGTGAGCGCGTCTGTCTTGTTCCCCCTATTAGGCGAATGGTACAATCCACTCGTTCGGCTCCTAACGCGGAACCAGTCATAATGGCTGCGTCTCAAATGTTTCCCCGTTTTCTACCCAGGCGCACTGTACAGGTCATATGATTTCTTTTGAAGTGCACTTCTGTGAGTGTATAACGTAGTGGTTTGGAGTGCGGCCTAGTGGTCGATGAAAATGAGTGTTATGGTGATGAGGAGGAGGAGGACAAGGACGGAGGAGGTTTTTTTACGTAGCCAGGCGTTTCAGCGTTGCATCGCACGCTGACCAGGAGAGACTGCGTCTTTATCTTCATTTATTTATTTCTATATTTATATGTAAACGTGCTGGACACTCGTCCTGCACCCTCTGACAATGCCTGGAGGATTTACACCGAGTTAAGAGCGGACATTTCTGGCCCAAGGACCATCAACGACGATATTTCAGCAGCCAGGCGCGCGCCCGTCAGCTGCTCGAGGTCAGTAGTAGTGACTGTGTGCTTTTATTTCCAGTATCTGAATTATGTTTTAATATAATACAAAAACACAACTGGCACCCTGGATATTGGTGTCTTGTTTGGAAATTTGCTCTTCAAACCTGGATGTGGACTCATTGGTGCTAATTCCGTTCTCCAGCTAGCGTTGATTAGCAAGCTAGTCAGGTGTCGCTGGTTAAATTGAATGAACCTGAAGGACTTTATCATTATCTGACTCATGTCCGTGCAGCCAAGACCAAGGGAAATTATGGACAATAGGAAATACATCTGAGGAGAAGGTTAAAAAAAAGATGTAGAAAATGAGCAATTCTGGACAGTCAGGAAGGATGTTCGTGACTAGCCGTTAGATGGCAGCTTCTCGATCAGCTTCATTGACACATCCATAATCCAGAACATCTTTCTGTCTTCTATATATATCCACATATTACTCTAGAAATAAAACCATGCTCATTATTGCATCCTTGATCCGTCTGAGATGGATAGAAAAACGCTTGAATGGCATCAGGAGACTTCAGATGTTTCTCGTAGCTGGAGGACGAATATGGGTTTCAGAGCTGATTGTTTGAAGGTGCAACATGGGATAGTTTTTCCTTTTAATTCATTAAAATATACTACTACTTATAATCATGTTGACTTAAGCCTTTATCTCAGTACACTACTAATATGTAACAAATGGGGGCTTTCTCATTGGCTTAGGCGCATGTCAATCATTTCCATAGACCCGCCCCCTCCCAATGCCTTTTTATTCCTTATTGATAATATGGAGAAGGTACATGTTCATTTAGACAGTGGAGTCAGGACGAGAAGGTGAACATCAGAGAATGATGGCAAGTGAGATAATGAAAAGCTCGACCAGCTCTAGTATTGGTTTTCCACCAACATGGATGCTATTCCTTTTTTTTTTTTTTTTTTTGCAGAGAACCTGGCCTTAGTTCAGCACTAAATACTTGCTTCCTACAGAGAACATGGTTCAAACCCGACCCTAAATAGTTGCTTATTTGTCTTACTGCAGAGAACACTGTTGGTTCTAGTTTAGCGCTAATTACTTGCTGGACGAGAAACCCAGAACCGGTTGCATCATTGAGAGAGGTGCGGTGCAGAGGTGGGGAAATTTAATGTTGACAACAGATCTTCTAACATCTCCACTGCCTACTGCATTAGTTACTGGAGATATGGCCAGTTTTCTATAGGCTCCGGTTTGGAGAGTCCGGTACTAAACGAGAACCGGATCTAGAACCAGGACATTTGCATTTTGTCATTAAAAGACATATAGGGTAAACACAGTACGTTTTGGGGTGGTGATTAAAAATGATGGAAACACTCAGTAAATAAAACAAATTTGAAATGTATTCAACTCTTCATCTTGCACATAAATCCTACCCAATGCCCCGTTAATCTACAGACACAGAGTTGGTGTAACCATCGTCCGTTATCCATTATCTTGTTGTATGGACGGCTTGCCAGCTTCTTTCCCTCCCCTGCCTCTTGTTCATTTTTTTCCCTGAAATAGGACACTTGATGAGATAAGGTGTTCATGACACACAATCAGATCCCATGCAGAACAGTCTACTTTGCACCCTTTTAACCGAGCTCCGCCAATAAAACCAGAGATTTAGGATTTGTGCTCGCGATGGAAGTAATACGACTCGCAATACAGTAATCCGTTCAGATCCGGCTCAGACGTGGTGCACTGCGACCCCGTGACTGATGTCATTCCATGGGGTATTTAAGTGTTGCGTCTGAACTGCTGACGAATCCTCTTTTTTTATTGCACGAGCTCTGCGTGCGTTCACATAAGAGGAAGCTTATTTGAGTTTTGTATCTGTGTGGTAAGTAAACTCTTCTTAAACTATTAGTGAGTGTTTTTTTTGTTTGTTTGTTTGTTTTTTCGTATAGTAATAAATGATATGTGAATAGCTGCCCATAGTTTTATAGAATGTCAGTAAGCCCAAGGTGGTTCCTATCCTTAGTTTGGGTATAACAGCTGTAAATAGTCCTCTTCTTTCCTAATTTTAATCTATTAAAGTTGTCTAATGACCCGGAAAACATCTGCCACAGATGAGTGGTTACTATAGAAACGATTGCGTATTAGAACAATCTCGATATTATTATTATCACTATTATTAATCTGTGATTTGCTTTGCAGCCAGCACTAATGTCAGACCAGGGCTATTAGTTAAACCGACCCCATCAACACCATCTGACCAATCGTATCCGAGAAGCCGGATGCACAGCGGTAAAAGAAAACTAGATATCTTCATCCTCCTGACCATCCAGACAAGATTTGCGTAGCACCGAGTTGAGCGCAACAGTGCCGGAGTTTGTGAGAAAGTGTTGTCATTAGTTCAGTTAGTAGATTCGTGGGCTTTCTTTACTTCAGGGGGTCTGCAGAGAGGCCATTAGATGTAGCAAGCAGGGAAATTAGGGCTCGAATCTGCCTTGAGAGCAGTAATTGTGGCCATCCGAGTGCCATTATTTGGAACACTGCATGGGATCATTTTGTCTAGCCGAGGCTTCCATCTGTTCCAAGATTTACATTATTATATGCAGCGAAGATGGAGCTTTGGGTATATGGGCAGCTGTGTTACTTAATATAAAGGCTACACAGTCGGAAGGCGATTTCAGGCTCTGGTGCTAAGGACCCGTTTTTGTGAGTGTGTCTCTGTCTGTCGGTAATGATTCCTTTAAAAGGAAAAAAAAAGAGTCAGAGAGAAAAATGCTAAGTGACTCCAGTGTAATGGCTTCGATCGATTTGTTACAAGCTGTTTGTTTTATCTGAAAACATGCTTCCAACAACATTAACAATTCATGAGTCGGTCACCCGAATGCGTAATGTTTATTCATTTGAACGCTTATAAGGAGCTCCTTCTTATAGTATGGGTACGATTCTGAGTGGCCTGCACATAACCATACACCAACACACACCCAGGGATTATTCTGGAAATCAGTTCATTTCTTCTTTTCACGTATCATTCAGATTTCAGAATTCACAATGACCTTTACCAAGCAATCTGGCATGGGCTGAGAATTGTCTGAGAATTGTGTATATTTCAGTATGGCCAGAACTGGACCATAGCAATCACCTCTGATCTGAATAAATATCCTATCTCTCTCTATCTCTTTATCTATCTAATGATTGTTCCACACATTATCCTGCTGTCAAGTTTTTATTACAGTTCTGATCCCACACACACACACCCTTCCTCACTCCCTCCCCCCCTACAGCGTGACTGTATATCTCAGTAAAGATTTTGCATCAGCCGTACGTACACAGTGTTGCTTTCGCTTCTCCTCCACACTTGCAGAAGACAGAAGGACAGCGTGCACAACACAGACTGCATTTCGATGCGCTGCTGTAAAAAGAAAGGAAAATCTTTGCTCCGAAGTCTGCGAGGACGAACGGAAGTGAGCAGATCTGCGTTTCTTCTGCTGTCTCACGGCCCTAATCACGGTTGTTGTTACTCTCCCATATTTGCTTTGATCTATTATGTTGCTGTATATGGCTATGAGAATCGAGTGAAGGAGTCAATTTTTAGGGCTTTCATGCTTCTTAGCTCTGATCGTTCTGCTTAAGCTCAGGAGCACAGCAAATATAATTCTTTTCCGACTTTTTATCCTTCGATTGGTGAAGGTTGGTAGGTTTTGAAAGGTTTTGCAGAGTAAAGATAATTGTTGTTGTTATTCAGGGGTTTGTAATGTGATGTTTTGTTAATCACTGATTTATATTCTTTTACCATTAACTTCGTTTAGATTAAAGAGCAGTGCGATGGAAAGGAAACGATCAAGTCCCTCTCAATGAAACTGCCGGCTTTAGTTTAAATGCATGTTGCTTGGGGGGAGATGATGCACCGAATACAGGGTGTGTGTATTGATGATATTTAATGTTTTACAAATGCATTATTCACGAGAGCTTTTGCAAGCCATCAATTACTTAAAAAAAAATGTTTTTTTAAACAGCAACGTGGAGTATAAACATCCTAAAATCTTTTTCTTAATAATATTAAGCTCTAAATATGACAAAAAAGCACACCCCATCCTAACCACCAAAAGAACACCGTATTAAAACGTACATGTAATAAAACTGTCCCCGGGGTAGTCATCCGATCCTTATCCTTAATTATCCAGCTTACGTCAACACACGATCTGCTTCCTCTGCGCCATTATCAGATATTTGTCTTCTCCTTCATGATCCAAGCAGCGTTTGTGCTACTTTCTATTAAATTAATTAGTGTGGTGTTCTGTAGGAGGAAAAAAAAACAACGCTAAGTTAAAAGTAATGAAGTTTGGTTTTGGGTTCAGGGTAATTTTTAAATTTTCACTTCAGTGTTAATGTGAAATGTGCTCTGCACTTGTATCCTTTGGTTTGTTCGACTGAAACCAGAAAAGCGATATGTACTGGGTTTTTTTTTTTTTGATCGACAATACTTGTTTAATTTGCTGTTCTGGTGGAGGAAGCGACAGTCGGCTGTTCTCGTTGAGGTCCCCAGGCGTTGTGAATGCACGTCAGAGAGAACAGCTCACCCAGGGTTTCGCTGAGCATATGTGCCCCTGGTGGGCAGGACAGTTGATGGCAGTCATGCATTTACTTGCCACATGAATTGCCCTTTGCAATGAATCATTAAAAGCCTTCAGGGAAAACGTCTCCATTGTGGTGTTAATTAAAGCGACACCAAGAAGATTGTGTTCAGTGAACCTGAAAAAGCCTGAATCCTTGACCCAGCACTCACCGGATGTGAGGGTAATTGAAGGCTGTTTTTCAGGCCAGAAGTTCTTTAGGAGTGGTCTTCATTTGTATTCAACATAGCCGACTGTATTTCTGTAATAAATCGCAATTGGGCGTGTCGATTATTTTTATATAACAAAGTGCTGTATTTCACTTATATTGCAGCATTTGTAAACACACATGTTTAGCCTAAGTCAGCAGTTTTAGCTCTAAACAAACACTCCCACTTGGGTTTTTGTACTCTGAACATGATTAGTCTCCACACAGAAGATTTCAGCAAATACATTCATTTAATCTGATCTTGTGAGCATCCACCCTCATGTAAAGGTGCCACTATTTAAATGAGAAACCAGTGATTTTTTTCCCACACAGCCAGAAACACAGCAGCAACACAGTGGTATAAATAAAAAGTCCAGTTTTCAGCATCTAAAAACGAAGCATTGTTTAAATAACGCTGAGTATCTCTTCATCATGGCACCTGTTAGTGAGTGGGATATGTTCCGCAGCAAGCGAACGTTTTGTCCTCAATGGTGATGTGTTAGAAGCAGGTTTGTGATGTCTTGATCACTGGGTTCAGAGCATCTCCAAAACAGCAGCTTTTGTGGGATGTTCCTGGTGTGCAGTGGTCAGTATCTATCAAAAAAAGGTACAAGGAAATAACAGTGATGAACCGGTGACAGGGTCATGAGCGAAGGCTGGTCCGTGTGGTCTGATCCAACAGACGAGCTCCTGTAGCAAAAGAGGGACCAACACAATAGACAGAACATCATGACCACCTTCCTAATAATCAGTGTACGTTTGGATCACAGCTGAACGCTAGTTTGTAAAGTTGCCGGGTTTTGTAACGCAGCATTGCTTACTCTTATGGCAGTGTTTCAGAGACCTAAAAGGCAGTTTTCTGTCAGCAGTTATCTTTTTAAGTGTCTAAAATTGGTGGCCCCTTCAGGCAATTAAGAATCTTTCGGCTCCACGGTGCCACTCTCTTAGTAGTTAGTGGAAAAACCTGCCACGTTGACCTTTGAGCCCAGCTCCTCCGATTCCACAGCACCTCCGAATGCCTGCAGAGGACCTGAGAGCCAGGAGTGCGAAAGCATCAGCCATGTCTCTACTGTAATCATATCATATATGAAACCTAGTGCAGCTTGTTTGCTCTTGACATTTTGGAAGTTTGCGAGCACTGTGCGAAGCAGCAGGTGTTCCTGACACAGAGCACAGCACTTTAGTCTTTTCAGCTTCAGAGGTCTCAATCCCACGGGGGTCATTCTGAGACTAATCGCCGAAGACTTACACCATCTGTCGCAGATCTTTAAGATCACAGACCCAGCAGATGATGCCGTGTTGACACAATTGCAGGTTTTTTTTTTTTTTTGCTAAGTAATATCTAATATAACTCATGACACTTATTGAACACTTTATCCGTTTTCTATTAATGAAATGTCTGATTAACCTCCATTACCTCTTAAGGAAAAAAAAACCTACCAGATTTACACATGATTGCAGGATTAAAACGGATGCATTGGTTCCAGAGTGTTATATTTCTTACTTCACTTTTCAATTAATTTCTCGTAATGTTTGGCTGTTAAACATTTCCGCCACCATGTTTGTCTGAGGCAGACAGGCTGTTTGTCTTTCTGGGTGGAGGAGCAGATGTCAGTCAGGTTAGTTAGCTCTATGGATTTGTGAACAATAGATAGTTGTCTCCTGTCCATTAAGCACACAATTTCGAGTTTGTTAATCTGATATAAAAATTTCTAACCATAGACAAATATCTTCAACATTTATTTAACTACCTATATATTTATTAGGAGAAAAAAAAAAGATTAAAAAGGCCCACAAATTGTCAAAGCTAATACTTTCACTGATTATTATATCGCTGTAATTTAATGACGATCGAAAAAGAAATTACCGTAATTTCCGGACTATAAAGCGCACCCATATATAAGGCTGAATTTTACAAATATTTTTATTTTTAACCTAAATAAGCCGCACCTGTCTATGAGCCGTACATTAGTGTCTACACTAATGTACTTTACACAGGCTTTAACGAAAGACACGTTACACACGGTGTAACAGGTGAAATATGTTGCGCTTCCTTTAGGAGCATAGCGGTATTTTGGGAATAGCATGGCACTGCATTTTTCCGATATTACTGCATGTGCAAGACCGAGGAATATGTCCTTATTATTTTCTGATGCTCATTTCTAAGTTTCTTTGACTAACCAATAAAAAATAAAAAAGCACGAGTTTTGGAAACCTGTCTGTGCTTATATGATTTCTGTTGCAACTGGAGTAAGCGAGCTCTCCCTTCACCCAGACTCAACGCATTACAACGGCTTGTATCTAAACAGTAGCCTACCAAGAAAGTCATTGTTCACTGTCTTCCTCCTTCCTTTCACAACTATTTCTCTTAAGAGTTTATCTTTTGGCATCGTCGTGCGTTTAAAAAAAAAAAAAAACGTTTTTTCTCCCGATGCCGTGCAGCTCAGAACACAGGTGAGGTGCGTTTTTTTCGTTCCCGTTCGGAAATTTCATTGGTCTAATGTTATGGGGTTCAGTTTTTTGGCTTGAAGTTTGTGAAACTGGGAAAAATCCAGGAAAAATTCATAAATAACCCGCTTCGTTGTTTAAGCCGCGGGGTTCAAAACATGGGAAAAAAGTAGCGGCTTATAGTCTGAAAAATACGGTAGATTAAAACCTAATTAATGGAAACTAATTTTGAGGGGTCTTTTTTTTTTTTTTTTTGTTTATAATTAATTAATTGTTTTTGCTTTTATCTATTTGTTTGTTTATTAAATAAAAACTCGATTTGCTTTTTTTTTCTGTACTGGTGACTACAGATGCTCAAACACTGCATGAAATGAGAAAACGTCTAATGAATACGTATGACTTATTCCTGTTATTTATTTTTTTTTTTGGTTGGAGGAGGGGGGGGGGGTAATTTATGTAACAATTGATTTATTCTTTTACCCGTTCGTTTATTTATTTATTTTTCCTTCTGTCTAATTGCATGCTTAATGTCAATGTTTTGAACTGGGGAATTTGTAAGCAAATGAAAAAACAAATCAATAACGCACAACACGCATCCGTTCGAAAGCCTCGGCAACACCATTGTCTTTTTCTATTTGTGATTCCGGCAGTGGCTTGACGTTGATGCACTGACTCATAAAAGTTTAACCACACACAGACAGAAGGATCTGGACCTAAAGTTTTGAATATAAATCCATAAGAGGCTTTTTAACACAGAACGATTTTTTTAATGGTCTGCTCGCTGCAGGAGGCACAAGCGAGGGTGGAAGTGTGGATTATACATATTTATTATTATTTATACAATTTTTCTGTTTTTCTTATGCAAGTAGCCCCATGTGAGGATTCGGATTGTGTTTTTGTGATTATAAATCAGCCTTGACGTTTTCCTCACATGTCTCTATAATAGGATGGATAAAGACTACAGAACAAAGGCCTACACCCCGCGCCCCCCCTTTATTTTCTGCATATGAACAATGAACTCATTGCCGGATTTAAAAACAAAAAAAACGACTAATTGAGGTTGAGTTCAAATCATCGCAATACCAACCCTCCAAATCATTCGACACGAACAGCCATGTTTTTAAGCCATTACACGCTCTACTGAATCCAAAATAAACCTTGTGCCTTATAACTGTTTTTAGAACTTGTTACACTGATCATAAATTACTTAAAGCCGTAGTACTGAAAAATGATTTGTCTTCGATTCCCAAGTGGTGTTAGTTGCATTCCTGCATTTCACCCCATGAATTGCCTGCTCACAAATACATTCGCAGCTGCATCTGTGGGAAGAAAAAACAAAACAAAAAACAAAACCGGGCAGCTTTGAATCTCATTACCGTGGAGTCGATTGCGCAGGGTTAGACCTGTGCACACAGGGGCGAACATGGACGCAAAATCGTGTGACGTCATGTTCTCGCATGTGGAACCTCTGGTGTCTCTGGACCTGTTCCATACTCCACAGTTGAGCAAGCTGCTGAATCGAACACAAAGAGGCTGACGCACTGTATAGCCAGTGCTCATTCCATTCTTTTTTTTTTTTTTTTTTAATACAGCAAATTACATTTTGACGCACGCATTTTTAGCATCGAGTTATAACCACAGTGACGAACAAGTGTTCCAACCAGTTGTGCTTGTTGTGCTTCAGTTATCAAAAACACCATCAAACCTCACTGAGGCTTATTTCATGCTAGAATTTACCTCCATGGCAAAATAAAAATGTATGGTGTCATATGAGCCTTAAGGAATTGGAAAATGGAGACTATTTCCCAACCCTCATTTAAGGCCCTTTTTTTTTTTTTATTAATTTTTTTTTATTATTAAAGCATCCTGATGTTTTTGGATTTTTGCAGCTCGAAATCACAAATGCACTGCCACAATTCAAGAGGCCCTGAAACATTATAAAGCTAGAAGTTAGATTGGTTTTATTGATGCATTACAAATCATTTCTGAGGCCCGCACGCTGCATGCAAGTCCCTTTCCCCCTCCTTCTCCTCTTCCACAGTGATATTTTTGGCACGGTAGGTGGAATGAGAAAGTAAGATTCGCCTTTACAGCAGAAGAGTTTGCCTATTAATCACTAAGTAAAGGCCTGCAGCAGTGTGTGACAGTCAGAGAGCAGAATTGATGCTTTCTCCTGGACAGGCCTGAGGAAGTCTCGCTGACTGCGCTATACGCTGACTATGCCAGGACCAAAAATCA
Source organism: Silurus meridionalis (assembly GCF_014805685.1). Classification (NCBI taxonomy): domain Eukaryota; kingdom Metazoa; phylum Chordata; class Actinopteri; order Siluriformes; family Siluridae; genus Silurus; species Silurus meridionalis. The sequence goes on from NC_060909.1 coordinate 5,775,154, forward strand.
CGTGCAGAACGTGTGCCATAACCAGACTACATGTGTCCATATCGGAGTTTTTGCAGATTTCTCTCAATACTAGGAGTAACAAGTGCATCCAATTTGAAAGTCTGGCAGCAAATTACTTTTACACATGCTTTACCCAATTAGAAATGAATAGATAGACCATTTAGTGCAAATAGATGCAAGCAGCTTTTTCAGAACTGAATAGCACTTCTGTTTCAGTGTGTTGCTGAAATATTGCGTTTGACTCACCACTGCAAAATCTCTCGGGTTACCAAAGTCTTTCCCAATCTGTAAAGTTTTGTGCCTGGTGCTGAAACCTACTTGTTATAAGAGCTTAATCTCGCCAAGCACAAGGACCTTAAACGTTAGGAAATGAATATATCCTAGCGGTGTAACGTTACACAAAATTCACTGTTCGGTACGTATCTCAGTTTTCAAGTCACAGTTCGGTTCATTTTCGGTACAGTTAAAAGGAAGAAATGCAAAACATAAAATTGCATGTCGTCTTTTATGACCGCAGTTTATTATTTTAAACATTTGTGATCAACAGTTTCTTTTTTAAGAAAGCAATTGTAAATAAAGTGCCTGCTTGGTTAAATAATATATGAAATGTTTTAGAAAAAAATAAAGTAGATAAGATTAAAATGGAATAAATCTAATTATTGCAAAACAATACTTTTTTTATTATATTTAATACATTTTAGTAATTAATTAAATTGGCACAAATTAAAAGTGATTTAATCAAATTGAATAAATGGGAAAATTAAATGGGTTACATTTGTTAGACCCCATTTGGGTAATACCGATGCGTGTGTGTTTTACATTTAATAATTAATTTCTAAAGATATGATCTACTTAACTGTTCTACTTATTTCAGCATACTTTAAGAATTCTTTATTCATTCACTCTGTCGATATTGGCAGGTTTTGCTCTTTTTAAGAGAAATTCTTAACATAAAACGCTAAAGAATCCATATCGCTAGCGTTGGCGATGATCAGGAAATGGCAGCAATTTCGTGTATGTGCAAAACACTGCAGTACAGTCGTATTTCCTGTAGGGGGTAAGTAGCCACAGTGACTATATTTTTATTTATTTATTGATGCATTTAAAAAAAAATTTTTTTTTTTTTTTTTTTTTTTTTTAAATATACCCCGGGCATGTTTGTGCATGTTTGTTTGATGATAAATAAATAAAGTCGTCAAAGTGCATGGCGGAGAGTAAACAAACCTGTGGTACACCATTGAATATGTTTGTGGGGGAACTCAGATTTTAACCATGTTCTGCACATATAAAGGATTGCATTTGCTACACATGTGCACCGTACCAAAATCCCTGTAACGAAACGGATCGGTACAAACACGTACATCATTACACCCCTAATATAGACCATAAAACATGGACAGCCTGGATGTTCTTAAAGTTCTGCATCTTGCAGGAAGATTCATTTTAAATAGACAGTGTCATTTTTTCACTTGAAATATCATGCAGCTTAATTACGCCACGTTGATTTGTTTCCAGTTTGGACCTTTTTTTTTTAGTTTGTATTAATTAGGATGTGTTCAGTCATTATAATACGTCTAACAGGTCTGTCTTAATTGCCTGAGCTAGTAGCACAACCTCCGAATTCATAGCAGTGTTTTTCTCAGGTATTGCATAAAGCTGATGGAGTTTGTAGCTGAGAGTGAGGATTTCAGTGCAGACGCTATGCTGCTTTGTTGCAGCAGCCAGTCAGATGTTTCCTGAGGCCCTGAGCCTTTTTAACTCAATATAGGATTGCATAATGCAGAGGCTTGTCAGGGACCTTGGAATGAAGGAAAGAATTGAAGCCGTGAAACACAAGAACTGTGTCGTGAGTATACCAGAGGGATGGTTCAGACTTCTGTGGGTGCGTGGAGTAGTCTGCAAACAGTGACAGAGTTGGATCATGGGATATGCATGGAAATGTGTTTGCCCACTTGGTATTATTATTAATAATAATAATATTATTGGTTTGGTTAATTTATCAATTTATTAACTATACGGCCTAAAAATGGGTGAAAACCTGACCATCATACGAAGGTGTATCAAAAGGTTTCGAGACCTGCTCTGTTTACAAGAACGTATTTTATTTATCTACATTTACACACCATCACCATTAGAATAGTCCCCTTACACAGCAATACAGCTCTCTCCCAGCGTTCCTGCCTGCCACTTCTGAAATGTGTCCTGGAAGTCGTCTTTTCGAAGCGTGCCAATCACCTTCTGCTATTTGCGCTGGATCTCCACAGTAGTGTCATAAAGGCGAAGTTGTGCTGGATCTTTATCTTCAGGAAGAGGGGGGAGTCTGCAGGAGCCGAATTCGGCGAATAGGGTGGGTGCGGAATGATGTTGTTTCCGATGTGCACATGGTCAGAAAAGCACCGGTTGCACAGCTCCCGATGTACACAGGAAGATGTCCTTGGTCACACTGACTTATAAAGGTCGGTGCTTCCTGTGACTGTGCATGAATCCTTGTGCTGCCATCTGTTGGCGTCTCAACTAATCTACGTCTTACGTTTATTTAGACCCAAAAGGTGAATGCACACAGTTTATACAGGTCTGTGCACATCAGTGTCCAACCTTGTAATGCTTTTGCAAGGGAATGGACACAATTGTCTTTGCTTAATCTAGACAAAATCCTTCCCAAAAAACATATCAACCATATTAATAGCTTATGGTCCAACAAATTTTGTGCTTCATTTCCAAAGTAAGCAGCGGCATAGAAAATTCTTGGGATGAGCAATAGAAGAAGGAAAAAAAAAAAAGCAATTGTCCTTTACAGATATGTGGAGTGATCACAAGGGTTTAGACTTCCAGAAGCTCACACTCTGCATGTCTGAAACGTTCTCCTCACACATATTTATCACCAACTGTGTCATCGCAAATATATTACTTTATTAATATGCACTCCATGAACAAAAGTTTGTGGGCCGTAAGATTCGTGCTATTTAAGAATCCCATCCCATTGAATCCCCATTCGCTGTTTTAATAACCTTATGGGAAGACGTTCCACTAGATTTCGGAGAGTGCTTGTGTAGATTTGTGCTCATTCAGCCACAAAGGTGTTAATAGAGTCAGTAATGTAGGGTAAGGAGACCTGTGGTACAGTTTCAGTTCCAGTTCATCCCAAAGAAAGTCTATAGCAGGCCACCGAAGGTTTTCAACACATGGGCATGGTGTTGAGTTAGTTCAGTTCATGAGTTCACGTAAACAATAAAATGCAATGCTACGGCATCCTTGTTACACACAACCTTCATACTGTATATGGACAATCCACTTGCACAACCTACTGTATTGGTCGGTGCTGCTTTGTTACTGTTCTTCCTTGTCTCATGTTGTCTCATTTTTTTCCCCCTTCCCTCTCCCTTCTCCTTGTTTGCACTAAAGGTTGCACATGTGCACTTTGTGTTATTAGTTTAGAGTTGTGTGTACTTCTGTGTTAATTTGTTGTTTGCTGTAGCACTTTGGTCTTGGGGAATCGTTGTTTCGTTTCACTGTGTACTTCACTGTATATGGTTGAAATGACACTAAATCCTACGTGACTCGACTTGACACGACTCCATCGAAATCCCATACAGCTTCGTGGTAGCATTTTGGCGAAGAACCACATATGGCTTTGAAAAGTCAGGCGTTCCAATACTTTTGTTTTTTTCATTTGCATGTGGAAATGACTTTAAAATAATTTTAAAACAAATAGTTTTACTGTTTTAAAATGTCTGCTATTCATTGTGTTTATTGTGTTTGCCTGTTTAGTTTCGTCTCCCGGTTTTGATGCACACCTATTCATTTTTGTTTATCTATTATTTACAGCCTTGAATATGGCCTGCCATGAGTATAGTACTTGATACTGGAATGGTGTTAAAAAATTAAACACCTTAAGATCGCAGGGTGGAAAGAAAACGAAAGCGTCATTCTTTTCAAATTTAATGGCTTGTAGAGATAACTGCTCTATCAGTCGGTTTTCTTCTACAAAAGTATTTCTCTGGAATCGGGATTCGGTGACTCCCATTCTGAACATTGCACATCTATTGTGATGAGGAATTTTGTTCAATTCGCAAGATATTGAATTTTTGTGTGTATAGTGTTTTTAATATAACATTGTCTTAATGCTAAAGATAAAGAGGTTACAATTTTAATCTGCAGGTACGATGGAGATGTTTTACAACGACGCCATCAATTTAACAAATTACAATACGTCATTTAGCAAAACGGAGCAATTCAAACTACCGTAATATTTTTAAAGTTTACAGTATACATGTACGTGGCAGCGAGCGAGCGAGCGAACAAGCTCCGGTTCCCGAGTGGAGGTTAGAGCCGGACGAACTCTGTTTCAGTTTCTGATGATGCGAATTAAAAGGAGAGAGACGAGAGCTAGAATTGGACTTTGAAAAGAATATGCCCTTTAACACCGAGACAATTTGACTACTGTCGACCGCCAGCGAAAGCAAGGTATTTTGCGAATTGAAATGCAGCATGAAAATCTAAATATTTGTAAGATTTTTTTTTTTACGTATCGCAAGATTTGAAAAATCCTAAATCGACCCATCGTAACTCAGGGATTACCTGTACGAGTTTATTGCCTACGAGTTTATCCCTATTAACTGAACCAGTGATGACGGTGGCAAGAAAAACCTCCCTGAGAAGGTATGATAAAGAAACCTTGAGACGAACCAGACTCAAATGGGAACCCATCCTCATCTCGAATGTCCATTCATTACAGTCTCATCAGTGTTGGCGTGAACTGTTCAGTGACGAGCGCTCGAATGCAGAACTGTCCACACACACACTGTAGTCCTGACAAACTGCAGCCATCATGTTTACATAAATTACAGTCCAAATCCATCCTCATTGTTCATGAGTTGCTCGTTAAATTCATGGACCTGTAGGCTGTTCATGTGGAACCATCTCCAATTGAAGTGAAGATATTAATGAGTAGTGCATTGTAATGTTCTTCCTGAGTACATTAAGGTGTACCTTTTGGGTCCTCCTTTTGCTTTTCTCTCGCATCCCAAAATCATGACCCAGACTCAGGGTTTTCCAGGGCACACAATCACCACAACCTTAATCATGATAAAGCAGTTAACTGAAAGTGTGCAAGTGAGTAATGACCTAAATTAAGTGTAAAAATAGAAAATGATTCAAGTTTACACACTCAGCTTCAGCTTATATGCCTTTCTTCTAGACAAAGGTCTAGTGATGCTCAAAAGCCCAACATATCAACTGATGTATCTGTCAAACAACCACCCAACATTTCTAAACATTAATATAACTTCGGCGTATATATTCAGGCGGCCGTATGTTTACTCTACGAGTTTACGATTCACCGCACGCCACAGCCAGACGTACACCAGACCTCGTGACCTTGGGTTCTTTTGTCGTTTTCATGATCTTTGTCCTTGCTGAAAAGCAGTGCGTCGGAAATCCAAAAGCAAACAGGTCTCAATTGTAGACACGATAAAATGCTGGTTATCCCAGTAAATAGGGGTTTTAATGGTTTCTTTTTTTTTAGTGAAAAGGGACTGTTGTTTGATAGTGTGAGCTTATTTGGTTTGGATTGGAGGCAGATGGATTTTGTGTTGAATAGGACAAATAGCTTTTTGTGTGCGCGTTTACATTCATTGCAGAAGAATAAAATGCATTAGAGCGAATTGGAGATGTTCACCACATACGGTCAGCACAAGTGTTCGGATTTCACTTTCTTTTTTGCCTCATAGTCAACATCATCTTTATCCTGGTCAGGGCTCACACTGGGTACGGGTGTGAGACAGGAGGGGTTCACCAGTCCATTCACCAGCATTTACACACTCGTTTTTTTATTTTTATTTTTGCAGAGAGATTAGAGGACACCAGAGCACCCAGAGGAAAATTAAAGGAGAAATTGAAATATATCACACAGCCAAGCACAGGATTGACCCAGTGCCCAGGCTACATCTACACTAATCCGGTGTTTTCATCTAAAAACGCTGCACCTTCACACTTTCATTTGCAGTCATTTCCCAAAAGTTGCTCATCCACACTGAAAGGTCTGAAAACGCTTCTTTCCCGGCTCTTTAAAACATCACGGCAATGACCAAAAACGCGTCTTTTGTGTTTTTTTTGTTTATGTTTTTTTTTTTTAAGCTTTTGATGTTTATCCAGTTTAGGGAGCGTTTTGAATTAAAGCTATGTTTTCTTTGACCGAAGACGCCATTCCAGTGCGGACCAAAGGCCAAAATGGGGATGAAAAATATGCGTTGAAAACAATGTGTGGACATGGCCAAAAGGTGTTTTTGTTAATGGACTTTAGTTCCGTCTTGTAGTTTCTTGGTGAGTTGCACATGCAGCATGTTCTGTTGCTGGAGGATTGCAGGTTTAACAGTTGACACATTGATGATGACCATTGCACTGTTTTAGAATTGCAGTTATAATAAAATGCTATGCAGCAAATGTGGTTTAATGTTTTATAACATGGTCTTAAAAAAAAACTATAAGGAAGTCTGTGTATTCGAGTCTGGATAAGTATGAAATTTCAAAATGCAAAATGTGTAGGAACACAGAATCCAGCTGCTGCAGTAACCAGGACATATTAAAATCACCATCTTGTATTTCTGTGTTCTGTGCTTCCAGGTAGACCTTCGATTCCTGTATGGCTCTGAACACAATGATTGGCTCCTGCCTTGCTAGATCTACCTGCTTCTAACTGCATCCTGATTGGACAGCGTTCGTGCTGAGAGCTTATGAAACTCGCGGTTGCCATGACTTAAACATCCTGAACTTTCAGAGATGGAGAAAAAGAAACCGTGTCAGCGCCTCCTGGACTACCTGGTGGTAGTCGGAGCCAGGTAAGAATACGTGTCCGAGCAAACGTGTGCACGTGCGACTGTTTGTTTTGCGCGTATGCTTTTGTGTGTACTTGCGTACCCGTGTGTATTTTATGTACCTTAATCTGGTTTGCTAGGTGCACTGGTTCTTAGTGACTTGGATCTGGTGTGTGTGTGTGTAGACTGGGTGTGGTGTTAGTCAGTAAGCATGCAGCAGTGGGAGTGTATACAAGGTGTTTGCCTGAGGTGTGTGCCAGGTTGGAATGTTCAGTCGGAGAAATTAAAGGGGCCGGCTGCTGCTGAGAATTCTCACAGTTCATGTGTTTGTATAACCCCAATTCCTAAATTTGGGATACCCTGTAGAATGTAAATAAAAACAGAATGCAGTGATTTGCAAATCTCATCATTTAAAATGACGTTTTATTTTAGAATGATGCAAATCCTCAGTTTAAACATTCGATATGTTCTATTGTGAATAAAATATAGGTTAATGAAATCTGCAAATCATTGCATTCTGTTTTATTTACATTTTAGTGTCACAACTTTTTCTGAATTGGGGTTGTATTTTGATCAGTAAGCTTCGTTTTAATTCTGCATATTGAGTCAAACAATGTTGTAAACGTCTTTTCACAGGAAAACTAAATTCAATTCTCTATATTTGTTTGAATTTTTTCTTACAGATTTTGTCTAATGGCAGCTCAGTTAAAGAGTAATGTCCTGTCCAGACAATTGGCCCTCAGGATATTTAATGAAGCTTTGAAGTGTTTAATAACTGGCATGTCTATCACACTTCTCTTTTCTATCCTCCCTTCAGGCAGCCCAGTAGCGAGAGTGTGGCCCAAACGCCCCAGCTATTGAGGCGCTACCCACTGGAGGACCATCCAGAGTTCCCTCTGCCCCCAGATGTGGTCTTCTTTTGCCAACCAGAAGGCTGTTTGAGTGTGCGACAGCGCCGCGTCAGCCTCCGCGACGATTCATCGTTCGTCTTACGCTCACCGATAAGGACTCGGGCATCACGCGCTACGGCATCTGCCTCAACTTTTATCGCTCCTTCCAACGAGGCCACCATCGCTCACGTTTAGAATGCAAAGGTCAGCAAGTCCCTCTGCGTCTTTTCAAATTCACGTTAAGTTCATTTACTCGTTAAAAAATCATATTTGTAATAGTAGGTTCACTGCATTCATTGTCCTTCTCGTAACACGCAACAAAGTCGATAAAATTGTCCACAACGTCTCTAAGTGAAGGATTTTACAGATGCCGGTATGCTAGGTTGGATCGTACTTGTACTAAAATAAACTAAATCATGAAAATGTGTTTAAAGAAAAAAATATGAATATATTAAATAATAAATATAATAAAAATTTATAAATAATAACTATTGCGCTCTCCATGCAGCATACAGTTTCGCCTCTAGAGACCGGTCTCATAATGACAGAAGACCAGAATCCGGGAAAACCATCAGTATGGATTTTTGCAGATAGTTCCAGCAATCATTTATCGGTGCCGATTATTCACCGATACTGATTAATCAGTCGACCTCTATCCCTAACACATGTCCAGCATACATCGTGCTTGTTGTTTACAATAATTATAGCCTGAAAGTGGTTGTCCTTTGGTCAGACATTGTCTTTTTTTGGGTTGATTTTAGCCTGGACTTGTCCTCTTAAGACATTTATTCATTGTAATTTTTTCCCATTTATTTTTCCAGACAAGCCTCTACAGACAGACCCTGCCATCGAGGCCACTGAGAAATGTGACCCCTCCACCTTGTCTCTCTCGGGTGACCACTCAGCACCCGTTGCAGGCGATAAAGTGCCAGAGCCGGGCGCTGGACGGTCACCCCGTCCCAAACGCAGCACCACGGCATCAGCACGGAATCGCAACAGCATGCTGACATCACTGTGCATCCTGAGCCACTACCCGTTTTTCTCCACTTTTAGGGAGTGTCTGTACATCCTCAAACGCATGGTGGACTGCTGCAGCCACAGACTCATCCAGAGGGCTGGCACTACCAAGTGTAACCAGCGGTGAGTGCACACTCCTGTTCATATCAGTATTCTGAATTTACTTAGTAGAATATGATTTTTTTTATTTTTTATTTTATTGTAATTTTTTTTGTCTCTGTTTAGGGATAGAAAGCTAAATAATTTTTTTTGGAAAGCTGTCATGTATAATGCTAAATAGGGTTTCCATGGGGTCTTATGTCTTTTTAAAAAAAAATAAATAATAAAATAAATAGATAAATGTAAAAAAAAAAAAAGGCAAAAATATAAAAATTAAAATTTTTGGCTTTAGAAAGTCTTACATTTTGTCTGTTTTAGGTCTAAAATCATTTGAAACTGGTCTTAATTTTAATTTAGCCCTACCTGTAACGCTCTTTGCAATGCTCCTGCAGCACTGCAGAATGTTTTTGTTTGTTCGTTTCCGTGGCGTTGCAGTAAAATTTTTTTTTTCCGCTAGCCCGAATATAATTAGCTGTTTTACGACTACAAATAAAACCAGCATGCAACAGCCAATCAGCTTTCTGTTATTAGCGTAAATCTCTCTTGGTTTGTACCACAGACGTAAAACGTATTTTATTTTTCAGCTATGGGGAAGTGCAACTTTAACGATTTCTTGAATCTGGGGCTTGGTTAAGGTAATTTGCTAACAACCTGTTTGTGTATTTAAAAATTGTGTATTTATCCCCGTTGAGCAAACATGGGGCAACTGTGGCAAAAGGGAAAAACTGCCTGAGATGGTAGGAGGAAGAAGCCTTGGGAGGAACCAGGCTCAAAAGTGGAACCCGTTTTCATTTGGGTGGCAACAAGAGTGTGCTTCAAAAACCATAAAAACATTACAAACACTGTGAGAGTGAGAAATATCATGAGCACCGGTCCATGTAATGTCCTTACAGTCAGTTGGAGGACTATGTGGACAAAAGTATATTGGTACAACCTGAGTATAACCTGAGGTTACTGTTTTGGAGGGTGAAGATTTTGAACCTTGTCCTCCATCTCCTCATTCTGAATTCATTTTTTGCATATCTGTTATAATCACACTCGTTTGTTCAGGTAGCATGCCAAATAAGAGGCCATCAATTATTTGGCATGTTCTAAAGCCAAGTAACAGGTAGTGTTTTATTAAAGAAAGTTTTTGTGCTATTCAAGAATTCTCCTGGCGTCCTTCGTTGTGTAAAGTAAGTGAATTGCATGGGGTTTTGTGCGAGAGTGTTTCTGAGTAAAAGGGTGAGATTGAGGGGGAGAGGAGGAGGAGGAGGAGCAGGAGGAGGATGATTATTATGATAATCTCGTTCTCTCCATAGGACAGTTATGCAAGTCGTTTGCTGTGTGTTTGTGACAATGGGCTTATGTTGCGACGACAGGCCGCAGTGACTGCTCACTCCTCAAGCGCCATCATTAAACAAATCTTCACGAGCGCTTTAGCAGTCTCATTCAGATCAATACGGCTTGTGAGTGATGGCTCCCACCCTTTTCATTTTCTCTGAGAGTTTTTCTTTTATTTCTTTTTCCCTTCCGTCGTTACCTAGCAACAGCCTTCGTGACAAGTTTCAGTTGCGGGTTCAGGCCTCGATTTTCTTTCGTCCTGCCAAATGCTTTAGATTTGCTTTCGGAGAATGGGGAGTAAATCTGACCAATCAACTATAGTCTGAAACCTGAATTTGCACCGAGGGGACAAATAATTGTGTAAATGATCTCTGGTACTGGCCGGCTGAGGGCATTCGCGTAACCTCATCCCTGCTTAAAAAAACTGCACTTTGAAGCAGACTAGGTTTTCAAGGTTGGAAATGAAACGTAAACCCCAGCAGTGTCATCCCTTAGTGATCGAAGGTGCATATTTTATGATCTGCATCATCGTTTAGGACCTAGTTAAAGGCCAGATTATTGCCAAAAAGCCAAAATCATTATCTCTATCTGCTGGGTTTAAAAACACTATACTGCAACCGCAATAAGCCGTGAATAATCGTTCCTCTTTAATTAATTAACAAGGGAGAAGTGATGATTTTGTTTTTAGCTGTGACTGTGTGTAGCTCTGTGCGATCCTTGTCCAGGTTTTCCAGTCAGGTCAGTTTCTGCAAAAATCATTGGAGTCGATTTTGTTTCTCAGGCAAACAGAATTCATGTTTTGCGTTGAGATTTGAATCGCCTACCGGTCACAGCACATTTGTGGGAGTTCAGTAGTATACAGATTGTGCAATGACCACCTCCAAAGGGCAGTTCTGACTCAAGCTCGCTCTCTCCCAGCGCAGCATCATCCTGGCAGGGAAAGTGCGATTTTGACTCAGTTCCAGCACGGCGTTTCAGTGGGCACATTACACATGCATGTGGGTTGTTTCACCGTGCCCACGAAATCAAAACTACAACTTAGATTTGCTTTACAGGAGGAACACAGTATTGATTTTTGGGGGGTTGATTTTTTTATTTTTTATTTTTTTTTACATGATCAAAGTCAGACCAAAGCTGTAATGTCTACATTTAGAATCGTAACACGTCGATAGCAGTGTCCAGGGGGTTCTGGCAACAGCACTGTGTGACTCTGCAGTATTTTATTAGCAGCAGTTGTTTGTCGGTTGTCACATTCCAGCGTAGAAACCCAAATAATTGACTGGGATAAAAAAAAAAAAAGTGGGTTGAGAAAAGATAAAGATGCATGAGATTAAAAAAAAAAGAAGACAGGGGTTGTGTGAGCAAGAGATGCTGGGGAGAGAAAGACGGACTGAGAGGGAGATAGTAAGAGCTGTCAGAAGTATAGAAAACAAAAGGACTAAACAAGAAATTGCTTGTGTAGTGTATGAAGTGCTTATGTAAGAATGAGACAGCTGAAGCAGACTTTTTAACAGATTGAGGTTGCTGACTCTACTCGGGCACCGGCTGCAGGAGGTGGGAGGCTTTTACACAAGAAAATTATGGCCTTCTTGCTGTCCTATCATAAAAGACACACTTCCCCTTTCTCTACCCAGACTACAGCCCACACCAATGCTCGGATTTCTCTCAAGGTAAATAGTTTTTCAGCGCTGAGTATAAAACAGGGTTCATTAGGTTGATAATGACAAATATGTCATTATGAACATTATAACGAGTGTGTGACCTCGGTCTAATCTAGGGCTCCCCAAACTTTTTTTCTATGAGGGCTACAAAATCATTTTTTTTATGATTTTAGATGATTTATTATGCCTCCTAATGCTAGATTAGTTTTTGTTATGCACTGTAAAAGATTTATAGCCTATTAAAAGATCATTATTACCATCATAGTGACCTGTTTTTTTTTTTCATATTCATTGCTATTGAAAATAAACTTGGTGGGTGAATCTAATGAATAATTAGACTGTGTTATTATCTAGAGGTCGACCAATTAAAAACAAACTAGTAAAATAGTACTGATATTTAGTACACAAAAAAAGTGCAGAATCTTTAAAATGTGGTAAAGGAAATAAGTATAAATGTATAAATTAACAAATCAAATTGTCAATAATAAATTATAAATATTTTATAGCGCTCTCCATGCAGTCTCGCGTGTAAAAACTAACAGCACGTGGCGTCAGTGATTCGCCTCTAAAGGCCGCTCTCGTAATGACAGCAGACTGGAAGCCAGGAAAAACTATCGGGATGGATTTTTGCTGAAAGTTCCAACGATCGGTACCTCGACCTCTATTAATAACTAATATAAATGTTAGTAAAGCCAACCTTTATTATCAAATTTAGATATATTATATGAGTTAAACATATTTTTTTAAATTAAAATTCCATTGTTCAGAGGGCCATTCCAAATTTGGGGGCAGGTTGTAGTTTGGGGACCCCTGGTCTAACCTGCCACTGTTTACACAGCTGTATATATATACATTCACAAAATAGTGGGAAGTTGTATGAGTAAATGGTTCTTGAGTTGTTTACTGTAGGACTTGAATAAACTTCACAAAGTGTGCTTGCTTTAAACTGATTAGTGCCCTAATCCTCAGTCTTAGCTGCCAGATGCCACTGGGTTTTACTGTTAATTCTGAATCCCAGCCACTTTAGTAGATTACTATAAAGGGTTAGAAGACCTCATGATCATTCACAAATGCCAACTTTGACAATTTCCGGACGATACACGTATCTCGCCACATCCTGACATTCTTAAATATCTTTTTTTATAATTATTATTATTATTATTATTATTATTACTTTACTCCTTTTTTTCCTCCCTTATGAGGGTAGTAATAGTGTTTAGAGCAGGAAACCTGACTTGCTGCTCAAGGCCTATGTATATCAGATAGACAGAGGAACTGAAAGATGAGTTGAGGATGGGTAAAGTAGTCTACAGGGTGTTACGTGTCACATGGCGTTGGAACTAATGATCCTATTTTCATTCCTGCTTACTGCAGTGTCATCACCTTTCCAGGCTCTTGGGTGCAAACACTTGTGAATTGTGGGTAGTGTAGGCAGTGATGTGTGATGAAACGATGTCCCTGTCATCATCCCGGGTAAACATAAACCTACAGTGCTGCAGTGTGGATTATAACAATGTCAACAGGGCTGTCTAGAATTGTTCCAGTTGAATTTCCTAGTTGAATTTCCTAGTTGAATGTCTGAGGAACTTCATGATGAATTGTACTTTTTTTTTTTTTTTTTTTTTTTTATGTAGCAGATTTTGCATATGAATTTATGCACATACTCATACTCAAAATATTTATGTATCTCTGTGTGTGTTCATCCTTCAGGGATGCCATGTGGCGCGTGTTGGCTGGCGCTCTTTCTGTCGAGGAGAAGGAGAAAGGTACTCAGCTACTCCATGACCTGAGGGAAGTGGAATCGTGGGTGTACAGGCTGCTGCACTCTCCGGTGCC
>NC_060909.1:5793791-5958791 GCF_014805685.1 Silurus meridionalis
GTATTATGTACATTACGCAACACCACCCCCCTCCCCCCACACACAAACCGGCGCGGATTTGCGCAGCTGTCTGCATTCTGTATTTATTTTTTTTTCCGTCCTAATTGCACACAATCATACCCACATTTTGCACATCAGATAAATGTAATCATCTGCTTCTCACAGTTTGGCTTGAGCATGTCCGGATCCCCAGCACTCATATTTCATTGTGTTAATCAGCAGTTATCATGGTAAATGACCAGATTGAAAATCAATGGATTTTGTGTTTGACTTGGCGCTGTGGTCTAGACTGATTGTCACTAGTGCTAAAAGGCGCTGGAATGCCAGCTGTTTTGGTGAGACGTTGCGCGTGCAGCAGCAGTAATTCCCAGAGTGCTTTATAAATAGCTCAGTGTGATGAACCCAAGCCTTTTTCTAACATTTTTAACCCACTAAATCTGCAGCTCATTTCAGGCAGTTAGACTCAAGGTTAAGATGATAACCTTGATGATTGGATTTAAAATCATAGTATTTCTGGATTACGTTAGTTCTTACATCATACATGGATTCGCTCCTGTGTATGAACCATTGCCTGAAGTGAGAATGCTTGCCCTCACCCTTTTGCCCTCTTTTGACATTATCGTGATCTGTATATATATTTTCTTTTTGTTCATTCTCTGCTATCTTTCCATCTTTCTGTCTCGTTCAATCTGTTTGCTCCACAGGCTCTGGCAAGTATGAGTCTGAACACGCAGCCTATTCTAAACCTGGAGAAGTTCCAGGAGGGTCAGGATCTGCCTCTTCTGCCCCCAGGCCGTGATAAGTCCTCGCCCTCTTCCACTGAGTTTAACCCGCTTATTTATGGAAATGATGTTGACTCTGTGGATGTGGCCACAAGGTCAGTTTTTTTGTGCTTTTTGTTTAGGCGACATCGATCTATAACTGGATTAAAACAAGTTTAAATTAATTTTAAGAGCAGTTTTGCATATCCTGAGGAATAAAGAAAGGCATTGCAGATTATTTTATATCAAGGCTTTACGCAAATGTTTTGTCTACAGTGCTGGATGTAGTACACAAACCATGTTGAGTTAAAGTAGAGTTACACTGGGTAAAATATGACCAGTAAAAGTGCTCCCTTTAAACTTTTAATTTACAGAAAGTATAAACGTATTTGCCTACAAATGTACTTGTGTCCAAAGTAATATGATTTATTATGACTATAATGTTCCTATTATCACTTTTTTTTAATATCAAGACTTTTCGCTTAATCAACTCAGTTTATGTGAAAAGACTTTGTTACTCTCACAACAACGATCTATTAATAGAATGATATTAATGAGTCAAACACTGATTTCTATTACACTGATCATGATCCCAATACCTTTTTAACTACTTTTACTTTTCAAAAAAAAAAAAAAAAAAAATCACAAATGAGGCCACGGGTGTTGTGGCAAGTTCGAGTCAGGAGTTTCTTCCATCATTTATTCCTCTCTAAATGTTCTGTTGAACTGATGTTAACCTGGATGTTGGTGACAAGTAGATACACCAAGCGCCAATCAAAACAAGTTCAAAACAGAGCGCACGCTCGACCCTGATTGGTGGACATTTCACATTTACTTCAGTACTGTCTATCACTGTTTGTAATTAGTACAAATTGCAAAAAGTGGGTTAAAACTTTTGCCTCTCTTCCTGAATATGATTCTCTCATGATTCTTCTAGGTACATACATGTATTTAATTTTTTTTTTTTTTGAGTAATTATAAAATATGGACAATTCTTCTTTTCATTCGGCAGGGTGGCGATGGTGAGATTCTTCAACTCTCCAAACGTACTGCAGGGGTTTCAGATGCACACTCGTACACTGCGACTCTTCCCGCGGCCTGTGGTAGCCTTCCAAGCCATGTCTTTCCTGGCGTCGCGACCACGGCGCACCGGGTTTGCCGAGAAGCTCTCACACACACAGGCTGTGGAATATTATGGGGAGTGGGCTTTAAACCCTACAAACCTGGCCTTCCAAAGGATTCATAACAGTAAGAGGACACACAGCATCAACATCATGTCCTTCTTTAGTCTTTATATAGACATCTTAGAATTTTTTTAACATTATTTTCTGTGGTTTTTTTTCTGTTTTTTTTTTTTTTTTTTTTTTTTTTAAGATGTGTATGACCCCTCCCTGATAGGTGATAAGCCTAAGTGGTATGCTCATCAGTTGCAGCCTGTGTTTTACCGTGTGTACGATGGAAATTCGCAGCTTGCGGAGGCTATAAGTGGGCCACTGGAGGATGAGTGGAATGAGTCGGACCCTACAGATGACAGGTAGAAAATGTACCCAGTTAGCAAATAATTAGAAAATATCCATATTAATGCCTCATAGTCGTGTGTGTGTGTGTGTATGTGTGTGTACACAAGCTGCACATTGACTGCTCTAAAATAAATCCAATTTTCAGTCCTATAGTATTGTCCCTTGAGAAGATACACTAAAATGGTTGCTGAAATATATAAGGGGTGTAATCACTTTTGTGAGATACTGTTTATAGGCGACTGATGATTAATTTACCATTCAATACCATATAATTCAGCCTGTTGTTTGGCATTGTACTATCCAGGCTTTATTTATTTCCAACAGACGAACCGCAGTGTTAATTGGATGCTTTACTAATGGACTTTACTAATCCTGTATGTTTCTGTGTGTGTGTTCCAGTGGAAGTGACAGTGAGGCATATGATGATTCCAGCTCTTCTTACTCCTCACTGGGAGATTTTGTAAATGAAATGATTAAAGGGGACATCCAAGGTGACACACCAAGTAAGTAATGCTTCCTTCTCATCCACTTTTTTTTTATTCACCTGCTATTCTCCTTTTAACTAAAATTCTTTGCATTTTTTCCGATTCTCTCACAGACGTTGATCCCTTGACTCACGCAGCCCTTGAGGATGCTAGTGAAGTAGAAATCCACGAATTCCAGGAGTATAAGGGTGAGAGTGAGGAGCGTGGGTCTGAGGTCGAGGGGTCTGCTGAGGCCATAGATGGGCAGCCTCACCGCTCCAGCTCCAGCACTACAGCCAGCTCCAGCCCCAGCACCATCATCCAGGGAGTGAATCAAGTCAGTACTAGTATCTTGTTATTAAACCCTTGCAGGCATGTGCACAAGTTATGGCACCCATAGCATTTAATACATTATGTTCATCTAGTCTGCATTATGTGCAAGACCTGTATTAGCGATCAGTCATGTCATGTTTAAGAAAAGTTATTTTGTTTTTGTTCAATATTCATGTTTTTAATAAGAATTCACATGCAGTTGAATGAAAAGTCTTTGTTAGTAACTTAAGGTGATTATTTAATTGCAGTCAGCAAAATCGACTCCACACATCGCAAATCTTCTGTGAGCGTTTAAATCGCCGTGCCTAATAAAGAGATGAGAAGCGAGAGCTGTGGCTGGTGTTAAAAAAATAATAATTAAAAAAGCGTTTAAATGGCTAATTAAATTCAGTAAAGCTTGCATAAGTTGCTGTTTATCTATTTTGTAATTAAATGGGAGTTGGTTTAACAAATAGGATTTAAATGCAGAATACGTGTGATTAAGCGTGTTCATTATAGCATATTCAGTAATGATATCTAGGTCAATGCTATCAGAGAAGGACCAGGTAACAACAAAATAAATGCAAGGCAAGGCAATAGCAACAGTAACTAGATCTTGACTATATTTTTTATGCTGGCATTGTATCAAGATCGATTCTCAAATAGAAGTATCCATCCTATCTGTTAAAAAAAAACATATAGTATATAAATATTTATAGTACTTTAATTTGGAATGTCAGTGGGAACTATATTATCTTCGGCTGTACCACCACTCATCATGATAACGTTTGCTCACTCAATCAGCGTAGGTTTAAAAGGGGAATCGAGTGCATGGCTGAGATCATGACTAAAATAAAATGAAGCATAATCTGGAGTTATTTCACTCCAGTTAACAATGATCAAGCTTCATGTGACATGTCAAGAAACTGTGGCAATAACACACACATAAACAACATACGCATTAGTAAATTAGTTTCTTTTAGTACAATTGCAGTTTTTCTTTTTGAATAGGATCAATCAGAGCCTGTTGAGATTGAAGCATCAGCCAGCGTGGCTCTGCAGAACTCTGTCCCCGGACTATGTCTCCCACCATTCACTGGATCCAGCCCAGAGTCGGCGCCTACGGACTCGACCAGTAAGAAGCGAGAGTACGATAACCCCTATTTTGAGCCACAGTATGGCTTCCCTGTGGAAGAAGAGGCTGAGAGTGAAGAGCAAGAGGAGAGCTACACACCACGCTTTCACCAGAATATCAATGGAAACAAGTATGTTCGTCTCTCAGGCCCTGACTTAATCGTTCTTTCCTTTATCAGTGTGGAAATCAATGCCTTGTGGAGTTTTTGACTTTGCCAGGCTTTTTATATATGTACATTAGCACACGTCTAGACTATGTCTGATCTGTATGGCTGCATGTGTACTTGTATGTGTGTAGGCCATCTCGCCCATTAAGGCCCAGCAGTTTGAAGCTTCCAGGCGAGTGCGATGGAGAAGACGACTCCAAAAACAGTTCTCCAAACTCCACCATTTCCAACAACAGCGGCGACGGCTTCGGAGGACTTATGTCTTTCGCAAGTAAGTCGCCGTCTCATTTTGTGCTTTTTTTTTTTTTTTTTACCTGGAACGTAATTTTTCTTTTTTTAAGGGATGATCAAGATTTATTTGAAACAAATCTATTAAAATAAATAAATCCTGGACTTGAAAATATATTTTTTCATTTGCGTTTGTAGGTAACTTATATAAGAACCACGGCACCAGCTTTAGTTTGTCCAGTCTGGCTCTTCCTAACAAAGCAGCCAGGGAGAAGAACACTCCTTTCCCAAGTCTTAAAGGTATAGTAATGTTTCCTCTACCTCCTAAATCTCTCTTTCCCTTATCCCTCCTTCCTTTATCGTTTCTCACATCCAACCATTTGAAATGTCTCCACCTCTGCCTGGCATTTTCTACATGGTTCCTCTGCCTATTCCCTCTGCTTATAGTCTGTCTGTCAAGCTTTTTTTATCCTATTGCTTGGAGTTGAAGACATAAAAGAATTGTCACTATTACAGAAAAAAAAAATAGTAAGATGCAGGATGTGGAGCTTTCTTTTTTGTTTTTTTCTTTCAGTTTTTATTGTTCTATCTCAAATGATTGATTTTATTATTGTTTCTTTTTTGAAGAATATTTCAATATTGATTTAAAGGAAGAAGCAGATGAAGGTTGGTAGGAATGTTGCTTGAGTGCTTGCTTGATTTCCTGTTCGGTCCTCCTCCTCCTCCTCCTCTCTCTATAATCATTGGACTGTGAGGTGCGACCATGTATGTAATCTACGAGCTAAATCCACTCTCTTTTTTTTGTTGTTTTTCTTTTTTTCCCCCCCAAGTTGCTTTTCCTAGTTGTTTTTAGTGCTACGTTCCTGCCTAGCACAGTAGATCACATTATTTTGACTTTTTGTTGGTTTATGAATTTATTTTTTTTGTTCAGATGATGGCGATGAGAGTCCTGACAGTCCTGGTATGTTTTCTAGCTGTAGCCTGCCCTTAACTAGTTCTGGTTTGCTGTGTTCTTTATAACCATAGACCTTTTTTTTTTTAATGGCTGACAAAATGAGAATCCATTCTTCTTTTATTTTACTCCAAATGATTGGACTATTAATTAGTCCAAGGATATACCTTTGTGTGTGGCCAAGTGTGTTTCCATAGCGCTGATCTCTTTTTCCATAAACTCTGTGTGCCTGTGTGTTAATGTGTTTTACTGATGCACATTGTGAAAAATCAATTTTGAATTTTGAATTTAAATTTTTTCCAATTTTTAGTTTTTTGTCCTGTGACTCTCGTCTCGTGTAGTGTGTCCCATTTATATATGTAAGTTTTATCCCACTTCTACTTTAATTAATTTCAAACCAGCGTTCGTTCTGTAGCACCGTTTAGAATATACACAAAGAAATCGGGATGGTGATTGAGATCCTTAATAAGCAAGCAAGAGGTAAGAGCAGAGAAACGTACATACATCCTAGAAGTAGAAGTACAGTTACTCATGTTTTAAAAGACTCTGGTAAAAGTTGAAGTACTGACTACACTGGACCCCACATCATATGAATATATTAATGCAAAAGAATTTCAAATCTGATGAATGTATCCAGGCTAAACATCCTCCGTATAGAACACAAGCAGAGAAAAGATGATGATGATCAGGTGATTAGGAACGTCTCTGTTCTCAGTCACGTTTACATCACGGACTCCCTCTGTCTCATTCACGTCAGCTCCAGACTTCTTGTTGCTTTCTGTTGTGCTTCATAGGCTAGCCTACGTCTGTGGTGCCAGGAAATGATGCACCAGTGGTAGATTGACAAGAAATCGGCTGATAGTTGCAAGTCATGAGAAAGACACTGTGAGTGAAACCAGAGTCAAAAGGGAACCCATTTCCAAAATGATTTCGTATACAGTCATATATGATTACAGGAGGGAAAGGAAGCTGTTCCAAATGTAAGAAACGCATCCATGATGGTCTTAAAAAGTGTCTCTACTGTATCCAGGTGAGAATATCATCAAGAACAAGAAGGTTATTCATGAGTGCAGATTCACTATGCAGCCAAAGTTTGTGGACACCTGAGCATGAGATTTCTAGGTGCTTTTTGAGTATTCCATTCCACATTTATTCCCAAGTTACTGTTATAATAACCTCCACTTTCCTAGGAAGATATTCCAGTTAGGTTTTGATGTTGGTGCGGTGAGGAGGCCTGGGGTGCAGTCAGCACCCTAATTCATCCCATTGGAGTCGGGTTGAGGGTCAGAGCTCTATAACCCATGCAAATTATATCTTCATGTTAGTTTACTTTGTGAACAGGGCCATCATGCTGAAACAGATTTGGGTCTGCATCCAAAGACATTCTATACCGCATTAAATAAAAAGTCATGTCACAATAATTTTGTTCTTATCGTGTAGCTGTGTGACAAAAAAAGCATGAACAAGAGGAAAAATCTTTGGGTAGGAACAGACAGCATCACAGAAACCAGTGTCTCATTCATTGTGCACAACGGATATGGGTTGTTGTGTATGATACTATCCAAGAAAAAGCATTTTTATTGTAATTATACTCAGTAAGCTTGAATTGATCCTTTTTTGGAAACAGGTCTCATGCTGATTTACTCCATATTGTAGTTAAATATGAGTGACCGTGAACTCTGGCTGGGAATATTAAGCTGTGGTGGCAGCAAGAGATCATTTTGACCTTCACTGCACTGCTGTTTAGCACAAAGGAGATGACGACGCATTGTAGCTCAGCAGAGCCAACGAACAAACATGCCCTCGAGTTTCAGATCCTAATTCGTTTCAAAGATTCCTTCTCATACCGTTCATGCAAGAAAACAAGGAATTTTCCAGAAGAAAGACTTCAGAAACTGTGTTTATTGGATTGGACTTTTATCAGAATCAAAAAGAGTTTTATTGCCAAGTTTGTTTAGATTTTCCAAGGAATTTTTGATGACAGAAGCTTTCAGTTGCACATAAAAAAAGCTAACATAAAATAAAGAAATATAAATAAAAAGTGTTGAAATTAAATATCGGTACATAACTACGATGTAACTTCTCTTGAGTCTAGTTAGATACACCAATGAGGGGAAAAAATACGATTCTCAATCAGTTTATAGAATCTGAAATGAAAATAAATTATTATCCTCAGAATCTTTTGTCCCTCCTCTTTCTTCACTCCTACACAAATACTTGCGTGCACAAACTTTTTCTTTCACACTCTCTAGCTTGTTTTCTCTCCTCCTTTCTCTGCTGGTTGTCTCGGCTCCACTCTGTCCATGTGTCTGGTGTTTGTGCGTGTGGGTTGATGTTTGGACTGGTTCTGTCTGGGCCGGTGTTGCTCTCTGTCCCTCTTTAACCTCCCTTTTTGCACTAATTCTGGCTTCTGTGTCCAGTATTTGGGCTAAATTCTCTAATGGAGATTATAACAGAGGTCGGCCCGGGGAGCGGAGAAGGTGGGTTCCGCCCTTTGCTGCGTGAGCTGCATGCTTCTCCAAAAGCCAGTCAACTACATCTCCCAGCATCCTCTTCTTCCACCATCGCTTCTTGTCATGCCTCTGAGAGTCACCTGATCGCTTGTCAGTGTGTTTATACTGTCCTTGGCTCCTTAATATTAAGTTTCTTGAATACTATGTGCTTAATTATTCACCAAAGTATTTAAGTACCGTGTCAAAATGAGATTCTGGATACATGTGTGATTGTAATGGCAACAAAGCACATGGCCAGTTTATCACTGTCCTGATGCACTTAATGCTTAGTTCCTCCAAGTCAGATTTGGGGACAGTAATTGCGAACGCAAGTCTACACATCATTAGATGATCCAATGTGTGTATGTCGAGATATATATATATATATATATATATATATATATATATATATATATATATATATATATATATATATATATATATATATATATATATAAAGGAATATCATTTCTTTCCAAGAAATGAATATTTTTCTATTCACTAGGAATCACACTGTACTTTTAAACTCAGGGTTAATTCATTAATCACGTAGTAATTCAGAGCCCTTAATATTTCGTGCCGCCAGTTAACTAATCTACTCATTCATACGATTAATTTCACTGGGTTGGGCCCATTATTTTAGCGGTATAGGAAATAATCATGTTTAATCAAATACATTTTGATCATATTAAAGATCATGGAGCTCTTAGACAGCATGGAGTTGAGATTAATTAAGTCTGGAGACTCATTAAAGAAGACACCAGTCTTTATTTTCTGTTTAAACTGGAATGGTTTCTGACTACGGTTGGGTTTTTATTCTCCAAGAAGGCCTGTGTCTCCAGTGTGCTAAAATGGAGGAATGTGGGATGGGTTCTCTGAGCCCTCGTGGTGTTTTTGTATTTTGTTTGTTTATTTTTTAATCTCATGCTGGGCTCACAATGCGATTTTGGCCACGATTTGGTCGTCTGAGACAAATTTTGAAAATCCTAAAAGACTAATGTCTGTAGTCTTCGATCGCTGGTTTTTGAAGTGTTCACCAACAGCTGATTAATAGCTGTTGGGATCATTTTTTTCACCCGATGAAATTCCAGCAGTATAGGAAGATTTCAGACGCTTTCATGCAGTGTGACTTTTACCAAGAACCAATAGAACCCGATCACGCAATTAGCACGACAATTTCAAACCCCCCTCAAAGAAGACGAGTCAAGTGGACGGTAAAGCAAAAGAGGAACATATTGAGTTCTGGAGGTAAAAGTGTTTGTATGATTTTTTTTGTCATCAAGACATGTCATGAACAAAATGAACGCTCCAAATTGTTTTTGTTTGCTGCTAGCTACCGTTAGTGAAATGACACTGTGAGCCCAGCATAGGGCAGGAGAATAGGAGAGAATATATCTTTTATTAACAATGTTATTTTCAAAAAGGTTTTCTGTTTGCAAACCAGTACCTTTTGAATCGTTGAAACTTTATCTCTCCCTTTTGAAGAAATTGTACACAATTTCACTAAATCTAGAGTTCTTTTTGTTTGTAATAATTTTCAATTCAAAGAAAATTCTCGGGTTCTCATTTGGAACCTGCAAATTGCGGATTATCTTAAAATTTGTGGGAATTCGCAGCGGAAACATTCTAAACTGTTTAAACTAACAAATTTCATAAAAATTTTCTAAACATTATTGTAATAAAATGACACAATGTTTAGATAAATTCACTAAGGTTTCAGATTTTTAGAACTCACTAGGGGTTTTAAAAAGTAACCCCCGCGAGTTCCGGAGGAACAATGTAAACACTATATTGACAAAATTTGTGGACACCTGATCCTAGTAATTGTATGTGCTTTTTTAACATCCCATTTCACATTAATGCCCCCTTTTTACTGTTTTAATACCCTCCACTCTTCTGGGAAGATGTTCCACTAGATTTTGGAGTGTTGGAGTTTTTGTTTCCTAAGTTACAAAGCCTTTAGTAAAGTCAGATACTGATGAAGAGTGAGGAGGCCTGTGGAGTTTCAGTTCATCTCAGAGGTGTTCAATAGGGTTGGGGTCAGAGCTTTGTAGCAGGCCACTCATTATCTTCCACTCCAATCCATGTAAACCATGTCTTCTTGAGCTGGATTTGTGCACAGGATTTATTGTCCTGCTGGAAACAGGTTTGGGTCTCCAAGTTCAGGTGAAGGGAAAATGTAAATCTACCACATCCAAAGACAAAATATACAATTGTGTGCCTCCAACTTTGTGGTAACAGTTTGGGGAAGAAAGACATGGCTGGAAAAAACAGGTGTCCCAAAACTTTTGTGGATATTCTGCATTAAACATGGCCTTTTATTGGTCCTGTATCTCACCACCTGCTTCTTTCAGCTTTAAAGAAACCACTTCCTACTTTTTTTGGTAGGACCATATGACACGTCAAGCGCAATACCAAGGATTTAATACAGAGTCTTCATAAACTATCCATTATTTTAAATATTTTTTCGAAAATGTTTATTCTTACCAGACATACTTAATGTTTCTCACAAGGACCGGCCTCTAAACGATTGTTTCTGCTGAAGCGTATTCACGTACAAACATAGCATGAGGCATATTTTGATAATTTGGGCCCAACCCAACATGTGATCTACCCACACATTATCACTCGCAGTACTTGTACTTCAGAAACGTGCTTTGCGTATGAGACCCGGGCATCAGCCTACTGCCTCTACTTAAAAAAAAAATAAAAATAATAATGTGTGGTTTGATCACGTAAAGTTTTCCAAATACATTTTTCTACTTGTTTGTTTGGTCTCTGCATGAGCCATATGACATGTCACACATCATATTGTTGCCATGCAGACTTGCTCACTTGCTCACTTCTTTCTCCACTCATTCTTCTCATTCTGTTTTCTCTGTGTGTGTGTGTGTGTGTGTGTGTGTGTGTGTGTGTGTGTGTGTGTGTGTGTGTGTGTGTGTGTGTGTGTGTGTGTGTGTGTGTGTGTGTGTGTGAGTGAGTGAGTGACAGTCAACATATCATTGCCATACCTGCAGCCTGTTTTCCATTGTCCTTCTTATCTTGTGTCTGTTACACAAACTATGACCATACTGGCTCTACTGCAACTTGAATTTGAATGGAAAGTGTGGAAAAAATGCAAAGAGTGTGCTTTAATCTTTAAACCACTCTTAGTCTAAACGCAGTATCCTATAATACAGTGGCGGGCCGTGTATTTGGTACCTGGGGCTTCTGTGGGGACTTACCCAACTTTATCCACCTCGTAATACCACCACTATCACATCGCGATTATAGAAACCATCAATACTGTACAAAAACGCGACATAACACGTGACATTACAGAGAGAGAGGCATTTCACATATGGAGGGTGAATATCATTTCACTAAAGCAAGAAACCCATTTAAGACTCCAAACCTCTACACTACAACTGCAACTGTGCATCTACATTATCTAGAGCAGTTCAGAATCAATATCTTTCTAAAAACATGACAAAAGGATGAAAATTTAAATAAAATACAACCTACTCACCAGAGATGCAGACTCATAATTTGCACCACTCTTCAGAGGCTGTAGTCCAGTGGTACCGTTTGTATTTACTGGTCTGGAAGTGGTGAACAAACCCTTTCCCGGGTTGAGACACGCTAGCTAGCTTCGGGGTTGGCTGACCTCCTCACAATGTCTAGCTTTTCTTTAAAATGGACAAGTATGTCCGAGACCAAATCTATTTCTCTGTAGGCATACAAAAAGTCTAACTGATGTATTAATGTGTGCAGAGATACACACATGTTTTGCCAGTCGAACTTGGCTATAACAGTTTCCCTCTGACCAACCAATCAGAGGATGGAAAAATGCTGACGCTATTTTGGGCCAGCTAGCTGCCCTGTGAGGCGAATATGAAATCTGATTAGTTAAAGAAACGGACCCATTGATGATATTCTCTATGGTAAAAGGGTCAGCAGGACTGACTTTAAAAGCCTTGAGCAGATTAGATTGACATAGCAGCACATAGAGGCTGAAATCTGATTGGACAAAACATCTAACATCCACATACATGTACTGGAAGCAGTGCAGCCAAGAGAAACGCTACGAAATGAAGAGAATAAACTGTTGGAAATAAATTAATACAATATTATGGAACAAATATAAGAATGTACGTTGTAAATGTAGATCAGTGCTTCTGATAGTGTTTAGGCCAGCAGAGAAGACTTTGCTGGCCCTGACCGCCCGCCACTGCTGTAATATAAGTGTGCACATTGGCGTGATTCTGCATCATGTACACTGTCGGCTTTAGCTTGCTGTGAATGGATTTGGTGCTTAGCCGCTTATAGTATGCCTTTTAAAAAGGCTGTGTGTGTGTATGGATTTTAATTGTTTGTGTGCTTTAATTAACATGCAGTGCTGATGATCTGTGCTTTTCTCAGGCTCCCGTGCTCCTCGAGCACTGGTCGATCAAAAGTCGTCGGTGATTAAACACAGTCCTACTGTAAAGAGAGAGCCGCCTTCACCTCAAGGCAGAGCCAACAACACCAGGTAATCTGCTTTACGCATGACACATCAGGCCTGTGTTCTATCATAAACTTTAATAGTGCGACATTTGTGTGCAGTGAAAATCAGCATTTCCTAAAGGACATGGTGCTGAGCGTGTTGGATGGCCAGGGGGTCGGTTGGCTCAACATGAAGAAGGTGCGGCGTCTGCTGGAGAATGAGCAGCTGCGCGTCTTCATGCTCAGCAAGCTCAACCGCGCCGTCCAGTCAGAAGAGGACGCGCGGCAAGAAGTCATCAGAGACGTGGTGAGTAGAGGTCGACGATGGATTTTAGCGATAGCTAGGTCAGACTGTACTTGCCAATAACCGATAGTTAAATCAATTAGTTGAATAAAACAAACCTAATTCTCCATGTAAAATAGTACTGAAATTTATAAGAACTGCTAATCTGAGAGTAAGACTTATATTAGATGGTTCATTTATACTGAAAGAAAGTAAATCTTTCCACCTATGCTGGTATTTAAGAGTGAGTGTGTATATGTGTATATGTGTGTGTATATATATATATATATATATATATATATATATATATATATATATATATATATATATATATATATATATATATATATATATATATATATATACATACATACATACTCACTCTTAAATACCAGCATAGGTGGAAAGATTTACTTTCTTTCAGTATAAATGAACCATCTAATATAAGTCTTACTCTCAGATTAGCAGTTCTTACATACATACACATATATATATATATATATATATATATATATATATATATATATATATATATACATACATATATACATGTGTGTTTTTTTTTTTTTTGTTTTGTTTGTTTTTAATAGGAGATTAGCAGAAAGGTTTATAAAGGCATGTTGGACCTGCTGAAATGTACAGTTTCCAGTCTGGAGCACTCCTACACTAATGCAGGCCTGGGTGGCATGGCCAGTGTGTTCAGCCTGTTTGAAATTGCACGAACCCACTACCAAACCAAAGGTAATGTGCAAAGGTTCTTACCTTTATTTATATATATAATTTTGAGTTTTTTACAGGAAAGCCTCTTGGATCTCCTGCTATAGGAAGCATTTGATCAGAACGAATGAGTAATTTGTATTTCTAGGCTATGTGGGTATAACCAAAATATATAATGATTAGTATATTATAGTGGTCTTAAAAAGTTCTCATTTCAGAATTCATCAACAATATCAGATTACACTGGGGCTTCTGTCATCAGCTTGTTTTTTTTTTTTTTTTTTTCTCACTGGTTTCTCACTTCCTTTATGTAATTGTTTTTAAGGAAACTGCTTCTCTTTTTCAGCAAGTAACCGAGTCAATCTCTTTGAATCCATGACCGACTCTTGTCCCATTTCCCCCCTTTCTTATCTTTTTTCCATGTCAATGTTTTTGTATGTATGCCATTTCACATGACGCCTCCTTATGGCACAGAGCCAGAGAAGCGAAAGCGGAGTCCCATGGATGGGGCGAGCAGTCCGGGCAGTAAGGAGAGCCCGTCTGTTCGCATTGAGAGCGCCAGAGCCGCAGGCGTTCTCCTGATGCCCAGAATTCAGCTGCCACCCCCTTCCTCCGGGAAAGGGTCACGCCAGTTTGACACCCGGAGTCTGAACGAAGAGAATTTTATTGCTTCTATTGGTGTGTAAAACCTCAGCCCCGCCCCCCTGCATGCGCCTCCTCCTGCTTGTTAGACCACCTGACCGAATGGGACCGAAAGGATCTCAGTCGTTTGTTTGGGCTAAAAGTCAAATCCTCTATTCCACCAAGTGTCTATTTTACCAAGCAGAAAACAAACAAAAAACCCAAATCAATACTGCATTGGTTTTTCAGTGACTCAATCCTAATTATTAGGGTACATACCGATTGAATCATTGAACTCTTCTTGGCGTATTAATTTAAGACAATTATTGAGCTTGTTCTAAAATCACTGCCTGGTGTAGACTCATTAGTGGATTATTGGAACGATCAGTGCCCAGTGTGTATAAACTCCCTACTCGAATGTTCAGAATGTGTTGCTTTTTTCCGGCTCCCTGTTTGCCAGATCCCCTCTGAACCCACTGATTGCATGTTAGAGTAAGTTTCCTTTTTGAGCCACGAACCTGCCGCTGTGTGTCATAGAAAGCTAGGACTTTGGCAGTCCTGGGCTGTACCACTGCTCTGTGTGAAAAAGGCCCCTCTGTCTCACTTTCCCAGCATGAGCTATAGAACACTCCTCCCCTGTAAACAGCCTCGGGATTAGCTTGGTCTCGATATGAGGCCACAGTGTGTTTTCTGTAACTGGGTCTGTGTACAGGGGACCGTTTCCTACTCCCTAACCTTTTATCTGTGTGTCCTTTAACAAAGATGCACCTTCAATTCTACAGATTGTCTTTGAGATTGCATCTCCTGCTTCTGCAGCATCCCATATCACCCAGCAGCTACAAGGCTGGCCTCTCACCCCCATCCCATGCCTTTCGCTCTGCCCGGGTCTCCACCCTGAGCCTGGAAATCCACCGCCTGTCAAAGCCGACTCTGTCTTTGGGCATCACAAATAATTATAGAGACAGCCCAGGTCTGAATCTCTTTCCAGGATCAGGGTCGTAGAGCTCAGGATGCTTTGTAATGTCACCTCACTGGCTATAATTGGGTCGTTTACATAAAAGCATCAAATCTATTATCTCACATGTAAGAAAAGCTACGTGTGAACATTACAAACCTTCCTTATGTTGGAAAATGACATTTGCGTTGTTCAAGGGTTATAAAAACAAAAACAAAAAAAAAACCAACATATCATACTTTTTCTTCTGTTTGTTTGTTTTCTATTTTGACCAACAAAAATTGCTCATCCTCCAATCCTCCATATGACGATTCAATCAGCTCTCTGACTCTCTCTATGTCTTTCTCTCCTTGCTTGCAATGCATCTTGGGTAGAATTGTGGAGCAAGCACCAGGATAACAGAAAGCAAAATGCTATGGAAAAACAACAGAGTAAGATCACTTCCCTAAGTACCCAGTTAGACTTTTCCCCCCCCTGAGCTGCAAACTTTCTATTCAATCCTGTTTTACAGTCAGGAAATCTTAGCCTTGTCCCTCTTATTCCTTCACTCTGTTAGACACTCCACCGAAACATGGCCCCCAATGAACATGCATTGAATGATTAATGCTTTTCTATTTCTTTTTTTTTTTTTTCATTCTTGGTTTAATGTGGTTTTTTTTTTTTTTTTTTTTTTATGAACTGATTTCTGTTACCAAGATTTGCTTGTACTTGTGGAAGGTATGACCCGAATTTATAGTAAAAAATGTTCACGGTATCAGGATATAAAATGGCAGAATGTAACATTCCTTCAGTTTCACAAATACCATTTATACAGTTTTTATTATTATAATTTTTTTTGTTTGTTAAACAACTAACAGACCTAAAGTGACCTTCATATTAATGATCCTTTAAATTAATTTTCTGTTGAATTAATATAAATTAATAAATATATATTTATTATAATAATACTTAGAAAAACATTGTCACTGTGTACACGAAACAAATGGTATGAGACTATCGGTTTTGGAACAGGGTTGTTTTCTTCATTAGCAATAGAGAAGGCGTCGATGTCTCTGATGATCCCCCATGACTTTTACTCCTTCAGTGGCAGCACACTGAGTGGCCCAGTGTAATCTAGCACTGCTCATTTTTCAAAACTGAGATCACCATCGTATTGGCACACTAATGGCAGCCAAGCTTTGTCCCCTACTTCCTGTGTTTGACTGATTGGTTGTGTGTTTGCCTGCATGTGTGACTGCTTTTGTCTGTGTGAACCTGTGATGAGGTAGCATTATGATGAACAAAATTGCTCTTGTGAAAAAAATGTCTTCCTTTACTGAAGTGAAATGGCTCTGGTGTGGATAGGCGCTAGATTGGGTGCTTGGTAAAGACTCACTAACGGGTGTTTTAAGACCCTGTACACACATTAAGTGGCTCTGGTGTATAAAAGCTGAACTTGTATGTTAGTAATTATAATACAGATGTGACCAGATTTTTTATTAACATGTTGGGTAGTGGAGCATTTGGGCCCTTCTTCTTCGAAGTTGCACAATTCGAGTGGTGATTTTACACAAATGATGTGTTCGGATCCCCTGCATTTATCACGTCCCTTATTTATCAGGTCGTTATGCATCCCAATATTTTTTCATATACAGTCAACATTGAAACTCGTACTTCTATGCTTGCTGCTATTATTGATTATGTAGCTGCACGTCAAGTGTCTCTCTGACAAAACTCATAAATAGACCTTCTTTATGGATGGATGTACAATTTACAATAAGACATTGTGCAACACTGAGGAATAAGAGCCAATGTTCTAATTTCCTTTATTCTAATAAAAACGTATTGCCAAGCAACAGGGCCATAAAGACGCCAGCTACCGCACAAGGTGAGATGAGAGATGCTTCAAGGTAGTCATAATAATTTAATGAAAGTAGAAATGACAGAAGCATGACTATTTTGTTCAGATTTGTGGTTAATTTACTATAAAAAAAAATAAAGTAAGATTACACCGTAATGAAACTTATTTGTAAACTAGTAGTTAAAAATACTTTTCCAAGCATCCAGTGTAGCTCCATTTCTTAGGTTTGCTTTTAATCATCGGACATAATTGCGTTGCGGAGAGATGCAGACGAAGGATAATCTGACCGTGTGTTTCCTGCAGGGGCAGACGGGGCAAAACAGCGTCCCGAAGGGGGCGACACAGAGGAAAAGAAATCCCAGATCAGCGCAGACAGCGGCCTCAGTGTGACCTCAGGCTCTCAGGTTTGTGTGCGTGTTTGAGAGGGTCGTTTGCAAATTTGTCTTGTACTAGACTTGAACAAAATTCCCATTTGTCTGCAGAAGAGTGATACGGAGTCGCTGGCGAGTTCAGAGCCTCCGGTTTTGACGAGGAGTACCAGTCAGGACTCTGAGGCCAGCACAGTGGTAGGGCACGACCAACCCTGAGTCGTTACACATTAGCGCAGTCAGGAACAAACTCCCCGAATAAACTATACAGAGTTCTATGAATATTTATGTAGGGCTCAGTGAAAGGCATCTAAATGCTGATGCTAAAGGCTAGGCATTTACTTGTTGTGCCGTGCCTAGCCTGTGTCTCATACAGTATCTGCCTGTGTATAGACTCATTCCAGAGGTCATACACCGACCAGGCATAACATTATGACTTTCTAGCATTATGAGCTTTGCATTAACACCGATTATCTCTTCATCTTGGCACCTGTTGGTGGGTGGGATACATTAGTCATCGAGTGAACAGTTTGTCCTCAGAGTTGATGTCTTTAGAAGCAGGAAAAATTGGCAGGTGTAAGGTTCTAGGCGAGTTTGACAAAGACGAAAATGTGACGTCTAGACGACTGGGTCAGAGCATCTCCAAGACTGCAGCTCTTGTGGGCTGTTCCTGGTCTGCAATGGTCAGTGTCTATTAAAATGGTTGCAAGGAAGGAACAGTGGTGAACCTGCGAGAGGGTCATGGGCGGCTGAGGTTCATTGATGCACAGGGGGAAGCGAAGGCTGGTCCATGTGATCCGATCCAACAGACGAGCTCCTGTAGCTCCAAATGCTGAAGTTATTATTGCTGTTAATGCTCAAAGGATCAGGACTGTGTTGACAGCAAAAGGGGGAACAATACAATATTAGGCAGGTGGTCATAATGTTATGCCTGGTCAGTGTATATGCACATGAACTATATTCATTCATCAATTCCTTAAATCTATCCTTTGAAAATCCATAAAATCGAATGTAAAAATCAGACCAGTTTCCTGTACCGCTTCTAAAGCTGCTCTCGTGTCCACCATGTTTGCGTTCCGCTCGTGAACTTTATCTTCTGACCTACAGGTGAGTAACAGTTCAGGTGAGACTCTGGGGGCTGACAGTGACCTGAGCAGCACAGCGGGAGATGGACTCGGCGGGCGTCCCTCTCCTCACCTCGCGCTGTCTCGCTCTACTCTCTCAGACAGCGAGATCGAGACCAATCCTGCCACCAGCTCTATGTTTGTGAGTGTCTGGGCTTCAACCCAAAAAAGTATTATATGATCTCTGATATAGATTATGATTACCTGATTATTTTGTTCTTCGTGAATTGGGTCAGGCGTTTTGAGATTAAGTAAAAAACAAAAAAAATCAATCAAACTGAAAAAGTGGCTTTACAAGACGAAAAAACCCTGCTTCTGAATCCAGGCTGAAACTATCATCTCTACCATTTGAATGAAATTCAGTTTATGTAAGTTTTAATAATATATAATACTTTTAATAATATAATACATTAATATAACTGTGTAACTTACTCAGGGAAAGACACACAAACTGAAGCCAGGTGTGAAGGAACCGGTTGTGGGTGTGGCTAAGGGAGCTCCTACCCCACCTCCTGAAGATCTCAGCATGAGAATCTACCTGTGTGAAGGACTTCTGGGTAGGACTTCTCATCTTTTATTTCATTACATTAATTTGTTTAATGCCAAACTTTACTTCCTACACATTCTCTCCACCTCTTTTAGAACTGTATTTACTTCACATAAAAGCTTTCTGATCAAATTTTTTTGTGCCTGAATTATGTAACCATTTAAAAAAGCCCAACTTGTGCAATATTCTTTTTGCCACTGCCACATTCTCCATCTTTGCTGTGTACGTACGGTGCATGGATTACTTTTTTGCATCTTGTACCACTGTATGAAGTGTTACTAACACACTGATGCACTAACTCTGCTATGCTGCCCTGTTCTCTTGCACCTTCTTCTCTTCCCCATTCTTCTGTTTCTTTTAATGCGGCAAAGGGAGGGATAAGAGCTCAGTGTGGGATCAGCTGGAGGATGCTGCCATGGAAACCTTCTCTCTGAGTAGGGTCTAACTTTGAATAATGACCTGGGATATGTATGTATGAAGTTGTGGGTGTGTCTGTGCATGGGATGTACAGTATATAAAGCATGTACTGGATGTTTCGGGTTGTGCTGTTTGTGTGTGCATGTCTGTGTATTAGGGATGTGCATCTCCATTACTTGCATCTCGATGCATAGCCAACGATACATTAAAGATACATACGAAACAGCTACCGATACAATTCATCGGAAATCCAATTTCCATTTGATTCAACACAATGTGATACAATGGAAAAATATAATTGCTATGCAAGTCAATATGATCTAGATACTTCTGACCACATGGCCCTTTCACAAACAGGCCTTTGCAGTTCAAAAAATAGATTAAATGAAACCAGACATTCTTTTCCTTTCCTGTCTCCAGGAAGGTACAGCTCTACCTCTGCCATGTTAATCTGTATTCTGTGTGACGCTCAGGACACGCCTCGGTCTCCGTAGTGTTCGTCATATTCGTGTAGCAGCACAGAGAGAACGCGCTAGAGAAACAGATTAGCGATAAGAAATCGACCTACCTAGAAAAAAAAAATTGGTCACACATTATTGGTTACTTTACAAAAAAATTTAAATATAGCACATCTAATAATAATTATATGTAAATACAACACCCCCCATGCAGCTATGTTAAGAATGATGCATTGCGATAAAAATGGCAACTTGTATCTGATGCACCCTTTTTTTTTTTTTTTTTAAAAAGGGTTTTTATTGGTTCTTAGGTCTAACATTTAAAAATCTAAATCTTAGACCTTAAGTCTTAAATTCGCTGTTCTAGGTCTTAATCATGTTCTCGCGACACTTTAGAGTGTTTTGGTTTGTTCGTTTTTGTGGTGGTGTCGTTCGTTGTTCCGCTAGTCCAAATATAATTTGCTGTAATTCGCTACAAATGAGACCAACATGCAACAGTCGATCAGCTTTCTCTTATTGCGCCAAATCTTTCTCTGATTGTAACACAAAATTAAAACTGATAAATTTACATTTATGAAAGAAATGGAATGAAGAGAGAGAAAAATCGACTTTGTGAAACCTGCCAAAACCCCCCTCTACCCCCCCCTTTATTTATTTATTTATTTATTTATTTATTTATTTATTTATCAGCCCTAGTGTGTATACACAATATGCATATTATATTAGGGGGCCTTAGCCCTGTTTAATGATAACACATCCCCAGCTCTGTGAGAACTATAAATACACATACAGGGAGTGCAGAATTATTAGGCAAGTTGTATTTTTGAGGATTAATTTTATTTGAGGATTTAATTTGAACAACAACCATGTTCTCAATGAACACAAAAAACTCATTAATATCAAAGCTGAATATTTTTGGAAGTAGTTTTTAGTTTTAGCTATTTTAGGGGGATATCTGTGTGTGCAGGTGACTATTACTGTGCATAATTATTAGGCAACTTAACAAAAAACAAATTCATACCCATTTCAATTATTTATTTTTACCAGTGAAACCAATATAACATCTCAACATTCACAAATATACATTTCTGACATTCAAAACCAAACAAAACAAATCAGTGACCAATATAGCCACCTTTCTTTGCAAGGACACTCAAAAGCCTGCCATCCATGGATTCTGTCAGTGTTTTGATCTGTTCACCATCAACATTGCGTGCAGCAGCAACCACAGCCTCCCAGACACTGTTCAGAGAGGTGTACTGTTTTCCTCCTTGTAAATCGCACATTTGATGATGGACCACAGGTTCTCAATGGGGTTCAGATCAGGTGAACAAGGAGGCCATATCATTAGATTTTCTTCTTTATACCCTTTCTTGCCAGCCACGCTGTGGAGTACTTGGACGTGTGTGATGGAGCATTGTCCTGCATGAAAATCATGTTTTTCTTGAAGGATGCAGACTTCTTCCTGTACCACTGCTTGAAGAAGGTGTCTTCCAGAAACTGGCAGTAGGACTGGGAGTTCAGCTTGACTCCATCCTCAACCCGAAAAGGCCCCACAAGCTCATCTTTGATGATACCAGCCCAAACCAGTACTCCACCTCCACCTTGCTGGCGCCTGAGTCGGACTGGAGCTCTCTGCCCTTTACCAATCCAGCCACGGGCCCATCCATCTGGCCCATCAAGACTCACTCTCATTTCATCAGTCCATAAAACCTTAGAAAATCAGTCTTGAGATATTTCTTGGCCCAGTCTTGACGCTTTCAGCTTGTGTGTCTTGTTCAGTGGTGGTCGACTTTCTGCCTTTCTTACCTTGGCCATGTCTCTGAGTATTGCACACCTTGTGCTTTTGGGCACTCAGTGATGTTGCAGCTCTGAAATATGGCCAAACTGGTGGCAAGTGGCATCTTGGCAGCTGCACGCTTGACTTTTCTCAGTTCACGGGCAGTTATTTTGCGCCTTGGTTTTTCCACACGCTTCTTGCGACCCTGTCGACTATTTTGAATGAAACGCTTGATTGTTCGATGATCACGCTTCAGAAGCTTGGCTATTTTAAGACTGCTGCATCCCTCTGCAATATATCTCACTATTTTTGACTTTTCTGAGCCTGTCAAGTCCTTCTTTTGACCCATTTTGCCAAAGGAAAGGAAGTTGCCTAATAATTATGCACACCTGATATAGGGTGTTGATGTCATTAGACCACACCCCTTCTCATTACAGAGATGCACATCACCTAATATGCTTAATTGGTAGTAGGCTTTCCAGCCTATACAGCTTGGAGTAAGACAACATGCATAACGAGGATGATGTGGTCAAAATACTCATTTGCCTAATAATTCTGCACTCCCTGTATAATAATGCCAGTGGCATTATTGCAATTGTGATGATTATTGAAAGCATCTCTGTTTGCAGCACTGGAAATAACTTGCCGATAGCAGTGCTTCCTCCTCCGGGCTTTGCAGCCAACTTGGACTTGAGAGTGTTGCTAAATTTATTAATGCTAAATATAAGTCGTATATCGCAGCCTTATGCAATGTGCAAGTACAGTAGATGGAATGCGAAATCGCACTCATTCTTGTGTGTGAAATCCTGCTTGATGTATTTAATTTGTACAGAACTGTGTGTGTTGTAAAAGAAATGTATAACGTTTTGTTTATAAATTGAGTGGGTGATGAAGAGTTGATGATCATGAGTGTTGTGTGAAATAGCACCTACGGTCTTTTTAAAACGTGTCGCTTTGTTGTTAATAAACTTCGCCCCTACTTTGGCGCCGTGATGCCATGGTGGCATTTGGGAGAACTGTTTCGATTTGACACTTCGCTCATGTTAAGTGTTAATTATCTCAGTATAGTTGCGTGTGTGTGATTATAGGTAAAGAGCGCTCGACTCTCTGGGATCAGATGCAGTTTTGGGAGGACGCCTATCTGGATGCTGTAATGCTTGAAAGAGAGGGAATGGGTATGGACCAGGGACCACAGGAGATGATTGACAGGTGTGTGTGAGAGAGTGGTGATTGTAACATAAATAAACATCAGGAAATGGCAGAGGAAAGCAATCAGGGGGGATCCTGGGTTAATGTATTTGTGTGTTCATTTATTTGTGTCTCTACTCAGGTACCTGTCACTGGGTGAACATGACCGTAAGAGACTGGAGGATGATGAGGACAGACTGCTGGCCAATCTGTTGCACAACATGATCGCGTACATGCTAATGATGAAGGTGCACATTGTTGAGCACTCGAAGACACGCATT
The DNA here is from genome assembly GCF_014805685.1 of Silurus meridionalis. Taxonomy (NCBI): domain Eukaryota; kingdom Metazoa; phylum Chordata; class Actinopteri; order Siluriformes; family Siluridae; genus Silurus; species Silurus meridionalis. The sequence goes on from NC_060909.1 coordinate 5,816,865, forward strand.
TTCACTCATGAAGGCTTTAGATCATAACGTTTCGTGGAATTTGCAATCATGTTTAGGTGAGTAAGAATGACATCCGGAAGAAGGTTCGCCGTTTGATGGGGAAGTCTCACATCGGGTTGACGTACAGCCAAGAGATCAATGAGATCTTGGACCGTCTGACACACATGGTAAGAACAAATCTAGTCCAACTGCATCTCTTCCTTCTTTCACCGTCAGTGACCTTTTTTTTTTATTTTCACTATTGCTATATACTGTATATTGCACATACTTCTTATTTTAATAATGTAGTTTCTGTGGATTGTATTATTTGGCCTAATATATTAATATATTTTTGGAAACCCATTAAAAAGAAACATATTTTTCATTTTAACAGTCGCTGGGATCAAGTTATTTACACACTAACACACACTTTGTTAATCACTTTAAATTTCCCTAAAAATGTCCATCCTGTCAAAATGAACTGTCCATTTAACATATTTAGCTGGACTGTGATACTTCTACCTCTTTGAGAAACTTGTTTTATTCAGTTGATTCTTTTGAAAAGGTTTTTAATTAAGTTAATCCAGTCGAAGGTTTTTTTTTTTTGTTTTTTGTTTTTTTTATAAAATCCAAAACATCTTTTTTTTTAGTTTTATATTTGTATAGCTGTAACTGGTTTCGCCATGAACATAGCCATAGAAGCTTGCGTGGTGTTGAGAGGAGAAGAAAAAAAAAGAGAGAGAGAGAAACACATTAAAAGGAAAAATAAACAGAGTAGTGTTAGAATAATGCAGTGGGTTTCAGATTGATTGAATTATTAAGATCTAAAGCAATAAAAGCAAAAGTTCTAAAGTAGAAAGAGCAAAAAAGTGTAGTTATAAAAGGTACCCTGATTGTTTTGATTGTTAACTTGCATTAATGACTTGATTGTTTGCTTGTGGTTGCTTTGAGTGTGTGAACTTTATTTTAAGGCATATGTATGTCATAATGCTTAGATTTATTAATAAATAAATTCATGGTGCAATAACGTGATCATGGCACCATGAGAACACTCCTAAACTCATATCCCATTCAGATTTATTCGCTATCCTCATGCAAGAGGCATTTAAATATTTTATTGCATACGAAATCATACTTTTGTACAATGAACACACTATTTCATTAGTAATGTTTCTGCTGTCTGATATTGAGGTCTCTTTTCATTCCTGGGTTATGAGCCCTGGAGGGTGAAATGGAACAATCCATTGCATATTATATTAATCAGGTTGTCGAGGTTAAATGAGAGATCGTTAGTTATATTGTGTCTTTCTAGAATGGAAGGGAACTTCCCATACGGCCGAGCGGAAGCCGCCATATAAAGAAGCAGACTTTTGTGGTGCATGCTGGGACTGATACCACAGGGGATATTTTCTTTATGGAGGTATGTAGGAAAGTCCACATAAGCTACTCGGTTTAACAGAATATAAGCGAGTTTCCTAACTTCATTTGTGTGTGAGCAGGTGTGCGATGACTGCATCGTATTACGCAGTAACATTGGGACGGTGTATGAGCGATGGTGGTACGAGAAGCTGATTAATATGACCTACTGTCCCAAGACCAAAGTGCTCTGTCTGTGGCGGAGGAACGGACTGGAGACCCAGCTTAACAAGTTCTACACGAAGAAGGTCAGAACACACGTACTTGCTGCACATGTCAATGAATACATTTAACTTGACAGTTCCAGATCTCATTGAAAGCTGGAGATGTTGTGTGTGTCTGCATGGGATGTGCCAGTGTGTATTTACTACTCGCTTCATCACGGTTTTATCTGTGTATGTGTGTCTTAGTGTCGGGAACTGTACTACTGCGTGAAAGACAGCATGGAGCGTGCAGCCGCAAGACAGCAAAGCATTAAACCAGGTATGATGTGTTTGATTAAAGGGACAATTTTATAGGTCGTCTATTTATTTTTTTCTTATACCAAATAATTGTAGGCTTAAATTATTACTCTTTGGCACCAAGCCACATTCTTCATATCTGCTGTACGGATTACCTTTTGGATTCAGTAGCATTGTACATTAGCTTTAGCATCAAATATTATTAAAGCATGGAATCAATATGGCAAAACCATGACCATGAGCAAGCCATCCACCAAAGTCAGTAAAAAGATGAAAAGTTAATTACTCAAAGGAGCAACTAAGAGTTCATTGGAAAACAATAATCATGATGCTGCCAACACTGTACTTCACTGTGTGTATGGTGTTCTCAGGACGATGCAAAGTCTTTAATATATAGCACTTTGTGCCTGGTCAGATAGAGGTCAGACGATAGTGGAGTTTACCGATAGCTAGTATGGATCATATTTTCCTAACTAATTAATCAACTGATCAATTTTTATATGATATATTAAAAAAAAAAAAAAAAGTACAGAATCCTGAATATGTGCTAAATGCAATAAATATATTGATGAATTAATATAATTATTTAATTAAATATTATATAGTGCTCGCCGTGTAATGTGCTCACTCCGTGCAGCGTGCAATCTCTCATGTAAAAACAAACAGCATGTGGCATCAGTGATTTGCCTCTAGAGGCCGCTCTCGTAATGACTGCAGACCTTCTCAGCCACTCCAGCGAATTACTCTACCGGGAAAAGCTATCGGTATGGATTTTTGCCGAACAGAACTTTGTCATGATTGCCTTTTTATTTTGTGTGTGTGTGTGTGTGTGTGTGTGTGTGTGTGTGTGTGTGTGTGTGTGTGTGTGTAGGTCCAGAACTGGGAGGAGAGTTCCCCGTGCAAGATATGAAGTCCGGTGAGGGGGGTCTTCTTCAGGTCACGCTCGAGGGGATTAATCTCAAATTCATGCACAGCCAGGTAGGAGGCCACACCAATGGCCCAGTTTACCATGCATGCATGTAAAAAGTCAATGCCCATCACCTGCACATTCTCAAACTCTCTCCCTTCCTTCCATATCTTTCATTCGGTCTTTCTCACCCCTGTTCTCTCTCTCTCTCTCTCTCGCTTAAAAACACCTTTTTCCATACTGTCTTTCTTACTGCTGCTGTCCTCCTCAAGAAAAACTTCTGAAATCAAAAGAACACTGATGAAAGTATTCAGCACGAACCCATCATCTGATAATAGTTACAAAAAAATATATAGTTTGTACAAATCTTGACATTTTCACTTTCGGTGTTCATTCCACTTAACCAATGTTAACAAAGATAATTCAGGCTTTTAATCAGATAGGTAAAGATTGGATTTAATAGAAATCTGATCTTAAAAAAATACCACCATTGAAATCTCAAAATTCACAGATCATTATTTCTTTTGGTTACTGGAGAGGTTCTTGGAGGAGTAGCTCTTCTCTTTTATTTATTTTTTATTTTTGCTTTATTTGCTGGATGTTTGTCTTTGAGTTGCATAGTCACTAGCATATCTTATGGGTTTTTTTGTTTGTTTTAAGGTGCACATTCTGCATAAACTGTGTCGGTACTAACTGTTTTCTGTGGTACAAATCCTTTGTCTTCACAGTGTTTGGATTTGTGTTGGTGTGATTTTTATTGTATTTTTTTTTTTTTTTTTTTTTTTTTTACAATGTCTTGGTATGTTTGAGGTAAGATATAGGACAATAAGTCTGTGTGTGGGGGTCAGTGATAACGCACTGCAGGTTAGTGAGTAGAGACAGGTCTAATGACTTCATTACATTCAAACATAGAGGGGCTTTTACTTGAAGTCTGAACACCAGCCTTTTAGAGGTTAGTGAACGTTTGAGGTACTGTTATATAAGCGTTGCTTTTGGGCGTGAACTGAGATCTGTTTCTAAACAAGGCTTTTATTGGGTGGAATGCTGTTTATTCATTAATAAATCCGTAATTTTGTGGACATTTTACAAAGAAGTCATCTGTAGATAAGGAAAATAAAAATCTAAATCTAGTGGAAAATCAGCTTTACTGTACTCTGCAAGTATCTGGAGGCATGAATACCATTTTCTCCTAAAGACTGACACACATGTGGCCCGGTACCAAATGATCCATGGCCCGGTGTTTGGGGGACCCCTGATCTAGAACCCGGGTTGACTGGGCTCATGTTTTCTTTTTTCTTTTTTTTCTTTTTTTTTTTAAACTCATCACCCATCTGTATATCACACCTGTCAAATTTTGCATTAGGATAATAGTTACCTTATAGTCATATTTATTAGCATTTAAATTTAAATTGGCTTATTACTTTCTACTTCTGCAGTAGAGGTCGACTGATTGATCAATGTGTTTTTGGAAATTTTTTTAAATCCCAAAATTAAAAATGTAAATTAAATTACATTTAATTTAAATTAATTATTGAAATTCAAATTCAAATTAGGCCAATTATTAGGCGGGCGCACCTGACACGACCGAGTCATGTGCGTACGTTCTGCGTTAGCGTGAGAGAAGATTACTCTCCCATACCAGCAGGTGTCAGTAGTCTGTTTTCGGCATCAAATCGGAAACCAAAAGAGCTAGAACTGTAATTATATATAGCAAGCAGCGTTTGCACTTGCCGCGATCATTACTAATGATTCATGTCTCGTTTTTTCCAATCATGTCTGCCGAGTTGCAAAGACAAAAGCAACAATGACAAGTGTTCATGCGTTTTCTCTTTACACCGTCGTCATTTGCTTTCGTCAGTTTAGTCAAGTCGGCCAAAAAAATCGGTATCATACAGTATAGCAATCGGCTGCCCTGATTTCTGCATACCGGCCAGAGAAAAACCCATATCGGTCGACCTTTTATTCTGCAGACAGAAAGAACACGACTACACTACACACAGAAATCGGGAAATGCTTCTTCGTTTCCCAGCAATAAAATCACATAGACGGTGTCATGTTTTAATTAATACAAGTTTCTTATTTCTGTGTAGTTAGCAGCAAGATGATTTTTCTTTTGGAAATTATTATTGCATTGATCTCGATTATAGTACATGATATTAAGCTAGACTTCACCCAGCATCAGTGTGAAAGTTGACAGCTGCCATTACCGTCCATTCCACCAAATCCATCCAGCCGGTATTATCATCATCATCATTAAAGTTGCTCAGCTCTGGCGTCGTGTAGGTGAATGTTGTATAGGCCTTGTGTAGGTGCTGCTTTCTGTGCTGCGATTTGTTTCCCTGAGGTTGCCAGTCCGCACTGCTGGCGGAGGAGGCATGGAGGGCAATGGAGTGGGATTACAGGAAGGCTTCAAAAACCGACGCCGAACGCGACGTCTCATTTTAATAAAACATTTTCTTTTATGTTTGCATTTTTAATCGGTATCTTTTTTTTTTTTTTTTTTCTTGATAATTGGTTACTGATTTTTTTTTTTTTTTTGCGGGGGGGACGTAGTGCCAGCGGGTGGTTTATTTTTCTGCTCTTTTGTGCGATAATAATCCAAAGCGTTTCTCTCCCATGCTCTCTTTCCCTGCAAGGAGCGGAAGGTACACCACCTCTGCTGTCTTTGCTTGTTAGCGGGTCATGTTTTTCCATTGGCTTTTTTTTCTTTCTTTTTCTCCATTTGTAGCTGACCCTCGGTTCTTTCTATGATTTAATCTATTTATTTTTTGTCTGTTTGTTTTTTTTTTTTCTTACCTTTTGTTCTGTTTAGACAATGGAATTTTTCATGCGTGTTTCACATGGGCCTCAGACCGTCTTTATTATTCATTAATTTAATATATCTTTCATGTGTACAAATATACAGCCGCAATTCATTCCAATGTCATAAGCTTAATTCGGATAATACTAAATAATTTTATTTATTTATTTATTTATTTTTATAATAATAAATTCTGTAATTAATTGAAAATGAATTACGAGATGCACGTCCAGCCGTCATTCTTCCGGCCCATGTTAGCATCTCAGCATGGAAACTTCCTCCTTCTCTCATCTTTTTTTGAGTTCTGGTAGCATTTACAGAGCTTGCTTGTTATGTGCTGTCTTTGTTTCTCCCTGTTTTACTGTCTACTGACTGTTTAAAAAAAAAAAAAATTCATTCCTATCACTATTTTGTTATCTTTTAAATTTTTTATTTACTTATTCAAAAAGTGTCATTGAGTTGCTAACGGTGTGTTTTTTTTTTTTTTTTTTTTTTTTTGTTTTGTTTTTTTCTTTTTGTTTGTTTTTTTTTTCCATTTTAGGTTTTCATAGAGCTGAATCACATTAAAAAGTGCAATACAGTGAAGGGAGTCTTTGTCCTGGAGGAATTTGGTAATTACCCCCATTCTGATTCTCGGCCTGTACGCGACACGGCAGTAAACCAAATAAAACAAAATGATCACAGATCAGATTGGGATGGTTTACATCACACCAACATTCCTGTAACGTCAGAGATGTTCAGGTTTTTATGTATTTAAATGTTTTTTTATTTATTTATAGAGAACGGTTGAGCGCATATCACCCTTCAATCAGTGACTCAAAGAGATAAAGTCAGTCTTTATAGGTGAACATCACCTCAGATTCCACAATACATTTGTCTGTAAATGAGTTTTCAGGCTTTTCTCCACCCTCATCTAGTGCTTTAAGCTTTATCCAAGATCCACACATGTGTGTCTTAAAGTGTTTTGAGAAGCTGGAAGAAATTTTAGAAGACAAACATCTGAGTTATTTTTGCTTTAGTCATATGCCAACAGTTTATGATGGTCCTGGTAGAGAATAAAATGTATCTTATAGGTTTATGGTGCAGTTTTAGCTTCAGGACTAGGTAGGGTTACTGCCGTGTCTCTGTGCTTCCTTTTTGTAATGCGCCCCTCATCTTTGCTGCTATGAAAACCTTCATTCTCCAGCAGGTAAAGTGCTTGTCACCTTTAATCTTCTCTCTGTACTCCTCTTTCCACTTTACTCCTTTCATTCATCCTCCTTAACTGACCGATAATCGATCTTTACTTGCATCTTCATGGCCTTGGCTGCCCAACATTTCGCTAAGATCTCATGCTTCCGCTTGTAGCAGTAATCATTCCATGAGCTATTGAAATGCTGATAATCCTAATATCATGTTTCTGGCTGTAAGGCTGTTGATCATTATTAACCACGAACCCCCTAGTGGAGGAGTTGGTGTGCTTATCTTTTCTTTGACATTCCATTAAATGTCTCTATACTCTGAGCTTGGCAGGGGATGGATTCTTATGAAAGGCATGTAGAGAAACACTGAATGGTTTGTTGAACTTTTGTGATGGTCACATTCAGGTACTTGAACTGATCAAGTTGTTCTGTGCAATAATGATTTTACATGATTAGACTTTGATTTTGTTAATCCTAATGATTATACACTTTCCTACCAGTGTTTTGAGTATATTTACCTGAGCTACACTTTTTTACCATTTGATCTGGTAAACCTGCCATATAGGAGCACTTAATTAAGTAAGCAGAATTAACCTCCACAATGGCCGAAGCCAAAACTCTGATCATTACCACTAGATGGCAGACAAAACCTATTCGTTTGCCAACAGCCTGAGAGAGTAGAGGTTTCCTCTTTTCACAGATGTTGGAACTACAGTTATATATTTATTGTTTGAGAAGTATAATCTGGGATTTTATGTATTAAAATGGCTGATAATGTGAGATATTTAAGTAGCAATTGAAACTTCGAATCAAATGTATTTTTTCCTCAAAATAGCAGTATTGTTTTGTTCAAGCCAATTACTTTTACTTAATATTAAGTGTGTGTATGTATATATGTGTGTGTGTGTGTGTGTGTGTGTATATGTATATGTGTATATATATATATATATATATATATATATATATATATATATATATATATATATATATATATATATATATATATATATACATATATACATACACACACACACACACACACACACCGGGTGGGTTATTCAAGAAGAATGAACCGATTTCATTACACAATATTTTATTAAGGAAAAGTATTACTAAACTCCAGCCAAGTCGCAATATCATAGTCAAGTTTATTTCTTCAGCGCTTTTCACAACAGACATTGTCTCAAAACAGCATTGCAGAATTTAACAGTTAAGGTGAATGGTGTGTATTTATCCCTGATGAGCAGCCATGGCGACTGGGGCCAGGAAAAACTCCCTTAGATGTTATGACGAAGAAACCTTCAGAGGAACTAGACTCAAAAGGAGAACCCATCCTCATTTGGTTGACATCAAGAGTGTGATCATAAATCTTTGAACAATACAGAACACTGGAGAGAGAGAACTAACATGAGCACTGAAGTGTAAGATTATGAGTATTGTTCTTTCTACAGTCTTTTACAGTCATTTGTGGTTATAAAACTAGGAGCTACTAAGCAATATTATACTCACATTCACCTTTTATGTAAATGACTAATTATAAATAAACTGACGATGCTTGAGAACTGAAGCAATGGGTCATGATATCAGTTAATTCTTTCTGAATAACCCTGTGTATATATATGGGCTGTCAATCGCTAAAAATATAAAATCGCATAATTGTCATGAGTTAACTCGTGATTAATCGCAACTTTTCATGTTTTTAATTCTATAATCAACATGGGCATGGACAAATATTGATGTTTTATGCAACTGTATGTTTATTATTAGTAAAACCAAACTCAACATCATCAGGACCCCAAACAGAACTTTTTGCTATGTTTCCACACGGACGGATTCAATTGCTGGACATGTGCACTATGGTGGATTTTGGTGCTCGATTTAAAACTTGGCGCATCAGTGAATAAAAATGGTATTTTTCGGAGGAGTTTATTTTATTTTTTACATCTGAGTAAAGAAAGGACGTCGTGAATAAATGCATGTTGCGTCGAAGGTTTTAATTTCGCCTCTTTTTATATATATAATTTATTTTTTTTTTTTCTTTTATAAAAATGGTCCCAGAAAAGTACTGTTAAAATTAATTTACATTTTGACATTCGACAGCCCTTACATATATATGACGTCGATAAAAAGGAGAGAGACGAGAGTTGGTCATGGTCAATACTGTGCTGATGAGAAACCAGTACTCAGACTGCTGCTACCAGACAAACCTGTAGCTGATAAATTGTATGGCAGCTGTTAGTAGAACCACTAAGGTGCACCTGTATAGTGGGTTTATCTGAAGAACTGTATAATGAGGAGAATATTTCTGTAGTTTATACCAAAACGAGGATTATAAAATGTTTTACTAATTCTGCCATGGGCCATATATGTCTTCTCCCTCTTTCTCTCTCTCTTTCTTTGTTTCTTTCTCTCACACTCTCTCCTCTTTGCTGGTCTTTCCTTACCTCTTCCAAACTCTCTTTTTTTTTTTTTTCTCTCGTACCTGTGATTTTCAGTTCCTGAAACTAAAGAAGTGGTGATCCATAAGTACAAAACTCCCATGGTAAGACCAGTAAACATTCTCGTTTAAACATCACGTGTCAGTATTTCCCAGAGCTACGAGATCCTCCACTGATCATTTCTTTCCGTCTGTTTACGCAGGCACATCAGATCTGTTACTCCGTGCTCTGTCTCTTCTCCTACGTGGCCGCAGTGAAGGGGAAGGAGGCAGATAGCAAACCCAAGATGCTGTCTCCTCGTCCATTACCCAGCTAGTGCACACCTCTGTACTGCCTGCCGTATTATATCCGGTCCAGAAACCTCCCTGTAAACGCTACACTGTACCACACTGTACACTTACTGTACAGGACGTCCACACACCTGCTTTCTTATTCGCTCGCACACGGATTCCTCACACTTATCCACCTTATGCTCAGTATCTAATTAGGCTTAAACAAGCTCATATAGCAAGTTTTACTATTCTACCTTCTCCCTACAGTGTATGTATCAGAATGGAACCATAACCGCATCTCCTGGAGATCTTTCCTCAACTCTTATTCGTCACTGTCCTCGTTTTAACGCTGCCGTCCCTTTCTCTTGCACGTGAGCAGAGGTGTCCACACTATGCCAGCACTAAATATCAGCAATCGGTATGTGCAGAAGTGTGTCCTCTGTCCTAGCAAGCTCTCCAGCTTCTGCTTTTTCCCCCCTAACCCATCCGTAGAAAAATAATAACGCGCATTAACTGTGAACGTAACATCCATCCTGTCCAATTTAAAACGCTTCACACTACGGAGCAATAGAGTGTGTGTTTATAACGGAGTGAATATGAGCCTTAGCAGGTGACCGCACAGTGTTTCAATGTTTAATTCATCCTGTTCCCTCTCCTGTATTTGGTCCACGGTGTGTGTGTACATCTTTAGCTTTGCCATGAGCCTACTGTACTAGTTCTACTGTACTGTCTGTGATTATAAAAACAAAAAAACAAAAAACAGCTGTGATAAATTGCATGTTGCTGTAAGAAAATGAAGAGAAAAAAAAAACACTGGATAGTAATACAAGAAACCTATGCTGTACATTTCACTAGAGCAATGTTTAAAAAGAAATGTAACGTTCTAAAACAAACTGTGGTTTGTTGAGTAGATGTGCAATACTGTAGTGGGTATGAAGAACAAGTTGTCCACTGTCACCCGAGAGACTGTGTGTGTGTTTGAATGCATTTCCTGAACCACGGGTATTGAGTGTGTGTGTGTGAACGCTGAAACAGCTGCTTTTGGAGATCTCTCATGTTCAGATGTGGGTCCTGTGAGTGTAACTGATGCAGTGTCTTCAATTCATTGTTTGAGAGAATCTACGCATTTCGTTTAGACAAACGTCACGTTTAAATTAATTTCTTGCTTTTGTGGGTGTGTGTGTGTGTGTCAAGGATTGTGCATCTCGGATACACATTTTTAATGTTCTTTTATGTGGTGTTTAAATTTTAAACAGTTGTCCATTTCAGAACGTGTACGTCGATGATGGTATCTCCACGATGAGCAATCGTTTTTAGATGGTCTTAAAGGCCCCGTAGGCTTAGTTGTAAATAGCACAAGATTGATTCATCAGGTCAAAGAGTCTCCAAAGACAGATGTTTTGAAACGAGTGCTGTGCGGCTGAAAGAAACAGACACTCTAGCATCTGAGCTAGTCAGGTCTTTCATTCGGTCCCATTTACTACTGAAAACAAGAGGGGAAAAGGAGAACAGAGTTGTGTTGGATGTAAATATTTCAGTGTTTGAAAAGTATTTATAGAACCTGTACAGCTTTGGCAATATGACAATAAAAGATGTCTAACCCAAAGTAGTGTTTTTTTTTGTTGTTTGTTTGTTTTTTATTTGAACATCCTGCTTTGTGTTCAGCTGGAAATGAATGTGGAGTCTCTTTATTCTCGTTTTTTTTTTTTAGGGAGTCTTCATCTTGGAGGAAATTCAGCCTACATGTTAGATCAACAAATCAGGTCTGATGGATTGAGGTAATAAAGCTACATAAAACGTTCTTTACTAAACGAAACAGAATTGTGAAATTTACAAGGTGGCATCAAAACGTTTCAAAACTAAAGATGCGATTCTGACATTTTGCTATTTTACTGTGAACAGCGAGTTAGAACAAAGAGCAAACTGTGCCAATCTGAGATGTTTGGCACGCCGATGCTGCAGTCAGTCGTTCGAGGTGTTTTGATCGGCACGCACGCTTCAAGAACAGAAGAACATTTCTGGAAGGCGACGAGAGATCAGAAAGACCTTCCGCGAGCTCAACCCCAGAACATGTTGAAACCATTTGACAGCTTGTGCATGATCTTTTTAGAACAATCCACATGATCTCACTTCAGCCACCACCCTACTCACCAGATTCAAGCTAATGCAAACTTCTCCCGCTTCCCGAAGAAGATCCAGCTCAAAGGTTGCTGTTTGTACACCATTGCGGAGATCCAGCGCGAATCACAGGAAGTAGCTTGACATGCTTCGGAAAGAAGCCTTCCAGGACACATTCCAGAAGTTGCAGGAACTCTGGGAGGGCTGTACTGCTGTGCAAGGGGACTATTTTGAAGTGTCGTATTTTGTGTAGCACCATTGATATTTAGAACTGCTTTAATCCTTCTGGGCTTGGAATTCACCAGAGCGCCAAAGGTTGTTCCTGGAATCCTCTTCCACTCCTCCAAAATGACATCATAGAGCTGCTTCTCCACCTTCCGCTTGAGAATGCCCCACAAGTGCTCAATAGGGTTCAGGGCTGGAGACATACTTGGCCACTCCATCACCTTTAACTTCCTCAGCAAGGCATTTGTCATCTTTTCATATATTGGGGAAACTGCTGTTTGACACAGTTTCTGAAGGAAAGGCATCATGTTCTGCTTCAGAATGTCAGTCCATATTGAAATCCATGTTTCTCTAAATAAACTGCAGCTCCCCAGTACCAGCAGCACTCATTCAGCCCCAGACCATGATGCTACCACCACCATGTTTGACTGTAGGCAAGACACAATTTTCTTGGTGCTCCTCACCAGGGCCACACATCCTGGACACCATCTCTTCTGAGCCAGCTTCAGAAGAGTCTTCCTCCTGGGATGACGGCCATGCAAACCCGACTTGTTGCAGTTTGCGGCGTATGGTCTGAGCGCTAATGACCACAGAATGAGGACTCTACTTCTTTGATAGACCCTTGCGAGGTCTGTTCTGTGTGGAACCCATTTTGAAAAACCTCTGTATGACCCTGGCCACTGTACTGGAACTCTGTATCGGCCATCTTTGTGTAGAGCAACAATTCTAATTCTCAAATCCTAAAAGTCTTTACCATGAGGTTCCATGTTGAACATTCAGTGGTCAGTATGAGAGAAATGTACTCAAAGCACCACATTTTAACTGCTCTAATACAAGATACACACATTTCTATGATCTCGTCAAGCAGACAAAAACAAGAACATGATTAATAGAACGTGTGGCTTTGCACAGTTACATGACATACAGCTGTTATTACTGAGGGTGTACTCACTTTTGTTGCCAGTTATTTTGACAATAATGGCTGTATGTTATTTTCAGAGGACAGTAAATCTGTACTGCTACACAAACTGCACATGCAATACTGAATATTAAAGTATAGATAGATAGATAGATAGATAGATAGATAGATAGATAGATAGATAGATAAAGTATAAGATAAAAATATAAGGATGGTGTTTTATTGTGTATGTCGTGCTTGGACTCACCGGTGTGTTCATTTCCTGCTACATGGGCTCTACTTGTGCTGCAATTGCTTATTTCTAGCAAATGCACCAGGGTGTGTGAAATGCAGAGTTAATGTTATAAAGTGTGCCACCGTTGATTTAAGTATTTATTACCTTTCAAAACGCGTACACAATCTCCTTCTGAGAAGCTTTATTAATATGAGAATAAAAGTACATTACTAGCATCACTGATGCCACCCTGAAAATAGTTATATCTGGATAGAGAGTGAGTGAGCTTTATCTGTATACAGCAAAACACACAGTTAAGACACTGAGGTGACAAAGGTTATGACAATGAGGAAAAAAAATTCCATGAGGTTACATACATACTTTAATAATGTACCCTAAAAATGGAAGATGTTTCAACATTCTGTGCTGTTTGTCTAACCATCTTAACAGGCGCCATCGCGGAGCTGCTGAGAACACGCACGCCATGAAACATAAATAAAATATAAATAGAACAGCAGCGAGGGACTGTTTATGCATTGCAGGTGCAGGTTTTAGAATAATAGTTATGGAAAAAAAATATTTACATGAAATGCTTCTCCTTGGGACGATTTGACACGACTCTGCGATTTCCTCCACGTGAACGATGCTGTACCCTGCTGAATTTAGTTACTGGGGCGTCCCAGGTACAGGCGACCCACGGCGCCTTTGTGCAAACCATCAACTGATAAAACAGTCCCACAGATATATTTACTGTCTGGGGCTGGAATTGCTTCTCTACTGACACAATCCTCAATAATAAGCAATAGCATAACGTCTTCCAAGCTTTTTCCAATGGTTATAAACGTTCTCAAGCAGATTTATGGTTTGAATTTAAGTTATGGCTTTAATTTCTGCACCCTCAGTACATAATTACATTTTCTCATGGCATGTTCCTTCATTTTTTTCTTAGTGACCAAAGATTACGAACACCATGCTGGGAGAATTTTCTTTCGATTTTGTTTGCACTTCTGCACAATATCCTTCATTTACACTAAAAAGTAATGAAAATGTGCTCCTCTTTATTTTTACTGAGTAGGAGTTTCGGTGTGTGCAGTGCTTCTATATTATGTGCTGTGTCCTGCTTGCTTTCATTATATGAGCGAGACGGTATAGAATGTGCATTTCCAAATAGTTTACGTAGTATTTTACTAATCGTATCTGTAAAGTCACCATGAGAATTACTGCTACGTTCCCTGGCTGACCCACAGTTAGGCAGGATACGGATCGTTCTGAGGGGGGTCTTTTTGTCATGATGAGCTGTTGTTTAGAGGATGAGTTGTATAGCATTAAGTTAAAGAAAAAAAATGCTTAGTGACATTAGACCACAGAATTAATAAATACTAATTTGGCAACTTATTAACATTGAAGTTCAGGACTAATGATGTCCTTCGTGAATTCAAGACGTTTTGGCAAGTTCCATATAATGACGTTTTTTGAACGTTCAGTTTCTTTTAAATACGATTTGCCAGCAATGTGAGAGCATTTCGTTCACAACACACTGTGCTGTCTAATCGCTTAGAATATTTATGGTTTAAAAGAGCAATTGCAATCAATTACAAAATGTTTTTACCATTCTGGTGTACCATCCTTTCAGACAGAGTTAAAAAAGCGTCAAAGAATTTTATTTTTTTTTTACCTTCAAGTACCTAGCTAAAGAAAAACAAAACAAAAAAGAAAACATATCCACCGAATTACACGATAGGGTTCGCTAAGCAGCGTACAACAGTTTAGCGTCAATCTTAGACTCCTACTGACAGTACTTGTGTTTCAGATGAAGTAAACAGAATTCCTATCTCTCCCCGTGGACGGCTTTACGAAGGATGCGCAGACGGGACATGACTTCATCCCAGTCCAGGTACGCTCCTTCTAGGTGTCTCAGGGTCCTGGTGCCAGAGGAGTAATGCCTCCGGCCGTGTAGCAGACGCCAGTTATCGAACGTTACCAGGTCACCTGTAGGTAATGGACAATTATTTATCGAAATATGACGTGAAAGAATTAAACTGCATTTCCAAACTTGTGTTTTGGCCACTGCTACTGGATATGTTGCTCTGGTTTCCATCAAGTGTTGGCCTCTGGACCAGACAGACCAAAAAGTTTCCATGTAATTAGGATGATAAAAAACAAGAAAAAATATGACGCAGCATACATAACAAAATATCCAGCCAAGTTCTGAATCTGTTGCTGATTTGGAGGTCAGTATAAAGCAAACCCAAAGAGCAATAATGCAAAGGGCAATAACTCAAGTTTTCTCATTGTAACTAGATTTGTGCCTGATTTCCATTTTTCAGTTCAATAGTTGGAGGGAATAAAAACGATTGTCTCTATAGACTTTCTGTAGCAGTTGACTGACCTGGCTCCATCCTGTAGGTCACCATGTTCTCGGGCCGGTTCATCAGCTCCACAAAGCTCTTCAGGGCGGAGTAGAATGGCTGCACCTGATCCAGAGGTAGATCCAGGACAGAGTCTCTTGTTGCATTGTTGTAGTTGATCCTCACCACACGGCCTTCACTGTCCACACTGCATGCACCGAAAAAAAAAAAGAATTATTTTTTTTTTTTACCAGCTGAACAATAGATGGTGCTGTTTTTACATTAAAAGTGCTCGTGGACCAAAGTAAAAGTCATGTGACCTATTTAATCAGTGCCTTGTTTTCTTTAGTAAGCCATATGATTAATAATGTACCTCTACCATACAGTCTAGTTTAGGGTGCCGATTTAATTTAACACCCCTCCTTGGCACTAAAAAAATGAAGCACATCGCAACAGGTATTACATCACTGAAGTCTGGTCTATAAATGAGATGATCTCAGAATACATCTGTGTTTCCAAGTACAGTAAATTTATATACATGGCTGACCAGTTCCAACAAGTCCATCTGTGCCAAGAGTAGAAGTTATTAAATCAGCATTTCTCAAACTGGGGGCCACAGAAACTGTTTGAATCAGTGTATTAAGTCTGCTGAGTTTTTAAGAACATTAAATGTTATAGTGATTTTTCACCTAATTGCAATTAACGGCACCCATTTAACAAGTTCAAGCCTCATCAGGACAGCAATGCATTTTAAAAATGCTGGCTATAGGAAGCTAGCTTTACAATAAAAGCTGTTTCTGGGAAACGGTTCTAGTCAGAGAAGTGAATATAATAAAAGGAAAGAAATAATGGGCTACATTTTTTTCATAGTTTTGGGTTTTCCTGGTGAGTTCCTGGAGAGCATATTGATACTTTATGTTGCCACATTGTGACTGTGTGTATGAGACAGTATACCAGTCTGGTGTAGTACACGGTCACATTTGTATTTGTCTCACTCTATAATGCGGTTCTTGGACTGCACGTTGAAGTCGCAGTAATCAGAGCCGCTGTCTGTGTAGTCGACGTAGAGGGATGAGAGTATGTTAAACGCCTCTGGGTCCTCTCTCCTGAGCAGTTCGGCCATATGGAAGCCGTCCACCACTTCGCTCTCGCCTCCCTGTACGGCCTGCTGAAGACAGTGTAGAAACTGCACCTGCCAAGTCACACACACATGTAGAAAGAGAGGATTACTTTTAATAGTCAGCACTCTACAAGATTTCAGGTGTCTCAAGTTTACATCGCAATTTCGATAGGATACACACACATCTTTTAAAAGAGAATAAAATCTGATTTAACCGGCACTGATAGTTGACTGCTGGAATTATCGGCTATCGGCAAAAATCCATCCTGATAGTTTTTCCGGCTTCCGTCCATCACAGCTGAGAATGTCACTATCTTTACGAGAGCGGCCTCTAGAGGTAAATCGCTGACACTACGTGCTGTTTGTTTGCAGGAGAGCGCCATATTATAATTATACATAAATATAATTAAATATATAATTATATTTATGTTTATCATAATCATTTACCACATTTTCATGATTCAGTACTGTTTTTCTTTTGTTTGTTTTTTTTACAATAAATGGTCTGTTTTTTGTTGTCTGTTTTTTTAAATCCAGTATCCATTTTAAAAATGGTTAAAATCAGTTGATTAATCGGTTATCGGCAAGTACGATTCAACCTAGCTATCAGTATCGCTGAAATCCACATCGGTCGACCTCTAAGGTGCACTCTAGAATTACTTATTATTAATTTATATTTTATGTAATAAGAGTTATGTGCATTAAACCTCTGTCCACAGCTGTTGGTCATTAATTAATTCCCAATGAGTAGTTAAAATGATTTAATTTTCTTTCATATTTAGTTTTTTTGTAAACCATTTGAATCAGTTTCGAATCAGTTGTGTATTATAGCCCTAATTTGACATGAATATGCACAGGATTAGAATTTGTACAATTACTACTACATATAATAAAAAACTACTACTACTAATAATAATAATAATCCCACAGAGACACAAACTACTGTAGCAGACTTCCTGCTTTCGTATAAAAATGTCTATAAGCAGGCACTTAGTAGAAAATGAAAAGGAAAGCAGTTGTGCTCAATGCCATTAAAAATAATAACTCGCTGTCAATACTAAATAGCTCAAATACCAACCATTCTTATTATCCTATTCGGTTGTGAGACCAAAATGATGTGTAGGAGGTTTCCTGCAAGCTTATTTCTCTTTGTCTTCACTTCCAGTTAATATATACAGATTATTATATGGATAGATTTTAGAAAATCGTTTAATTGCGAGTTCGAAAATTGCTTATCACCGGATAAGCAGTTGTAGATGTTTTCCAACCAGATGTTGACCAGGAATAAAGCATTTTTACACCCTTTTCCCAAATCAGATTTAAAGAGGGACTCTGCAATGGATCTACCTAAGAGTTCAGAGATCCTTAACGAGCACATAAGATCCCGTTTCTCTGTGGAAATTAGTGTATGATATGCTAGCAGTGTAATTCTATCAGAACTTCATCTATTAGGTATCGGCATAAGTCAAAGCATCACACAGTTAAACAGACATTTTTTTGTAGATCATGCATTTTTGTTGTGTTTGTGTAGAGTAGTGTACTCACCCCAGGAGGATTGTGCAGAGCAGGATAGTCCGTGTGCAGACTCAGCTTGCCTGAGGTATATGCTACATTGTTGGCCATGGGCTTGTCTTGCACTTGCCATGTGTGTCTGTTGAAGCAAACGCAGCACATGTTTACAGTGTCTGTGTGAACCGACTGGAGGAAACCACAGCTGTAAAATGGTTACAGTGTTTTTGTAGCAAGAGAGTTTAATAACCGTAAGAAATTGTTGCAATAGACATAACAGACATCGTGTTATGGCAGGAGCTCCACATGGCAGAAACAGAATGGAGTTCTGTGATTACGGCTGCATCATTTGACCCTTGTCGTGTCAGGACAAATGTCCATTGGGACAAGTCTGTTGCAGTTGTTGAGTCATACAGGAAATCCTTGAAATGGTTTTAAAAGAGTATGAATGAATCATAAACTCAAAATGGATTTAAAAATCGGCTTCTTTCGGCTGCTCCCTGTAGGGGTCGCCACAGCCGATTATCCGTCCCCACATCACACTGTCCTTTACATCTACCTCTTTCAAACCACCCATCTGTATGTCTTCCCTCGCCACATCCATAAACCACCTCCTTGGCCTTCCTCTTTTCCTCCTGCCTGGTGGCTCCATCCTTTCATCCATTTATTTACAGCTTTATCATAATAGGCTGTATATTGGAGAATATTGGAAGTTCTATGTGAAAGCAGACATTGAACACCCCTATATAACTGAAAATGGAATGATCCTCGTTTCATAACACCTCTGCGAAAATGCGAATGTGAGATTTTTAGTCGAAACAGGCTCCTTCTATCAAAGCATCGAACTTTTATCTTCGACTATTCAGGGTCACCCCCCGAACAAATTCATTCATCTCCTATAAGCATTACATCCTGCTCAGGGTCATGAGGGATCTGGAGCCTATCCACCACACTCACACACACGAATGCTACTTGCTGTTTTCTGGAGGTAAAAGGAAACTGGAGAATTCAAAGAAAACCATTACATAGACAGGAAAACGTGGAGCTCAGGATTGAAAATCGTTCATACAGCGGCTCAGCCATTTTTTTAGTTTTTTTTTAAACAGTGTATTAAAATGAATTCTCAAGTTTCCTAACCAGTGCCTGATATTCATTTAGTACTGTGTTCCAGATTTGGACAGTGCAAGTAAACATTTTCAGTGAAGAATGTTGACAACAAGTAAATTATTTAAATGTGAACCAGAGAGTTCTAGGAATGAAAAACAGTGCAGTGGCCCGACACTCGCTATCTCTCCTGACGTTTTTGTCTAAATAGAGAAGAGGGAAGACCTGCTGTGACTGGAGACACTTGGAACTGCAGAGTACAGCATGATGTCATTCCTGAGAAAGGACTGCTTGACTGTTTTCCAGAAAAGCCTCTCTCTCTCTCTCTCTCTCTCTCTCTCTCTCTCTCTCTCTCTCTCTCTCTCTCTTTGTCATCCTCCTCCTTGTCAGTAGCTTTGAACACATTTAACTCATGATCTCAGCTTTTTTTTTTTTTGAGTGTGTGTGGGCTGTGATCAGGTAAAATGGGGTCCAGCTGGGTCTGGCTTCACATATGCTGTCCTCCAACTAAAGCTGACAGAACATTCAGTATGTTCTAAACAGATGAACTGTGTTATCTGTCTAAAAACTATGTTCCCTTACTTATCTGTTTTCCTTCTATATATCAGTTCCTGTCTTTTTTCTATTCTAGAAAAGCGTTCTCTATCTGGATGACTTGAAATGTTCCTACTTAGAAAAAAGTGTTGTCTTCATTTGTAATTCATGAAGGATGAAAAATAAAGGACATCAAAAATAGCTCATTAATGAGATGGATATTCTGTAAGTGTCAAATTATGCAATTCTGATTCATTGCTCTGCAGTCGAAGTGAAGGTCAGTGGCAGTGGAACTCATTTAAGAGGAGAGAAAGAGAGAGGGGGAAGAAAAAAAAAGATGTTTGATTTGGGCTAGATTCAGCTTCAGGAAATGCTTTCATCAAGCTGATCATGGTTTGCCAGTGACTCATGGTGAACTTTTAGTCTTTTACAGAAGAGTGAATCCTTTGGAGAAAAAAATGCACGTTTCTTCACGCTAAATTGAGGTCGAATTTCTCAGCAATCGAGCATACACTAACGAGACGTGAACGATTTATGAAGTAAGTGTGGAAAATACATTTCTTGAAATCGATTCAATTATGTGTCAAATGTGTGTGTGTGTGTTTGTATATATACATGGTTCTTACCCATAGAATGTAAGTCTGAGGTATCCGATTCTCTGACTGAGTTTAGCCACCTGGCCCTGTTCTGCTGGCGCCCCCTTCAGGTACACGATCCCGACACGCCTGAGGGCCAGAAGCCATACCAGAGCAGCCTTGTCATCATGTAAAACCTCCTCAAAATCTGCCATGGGGATCTGCCAACCAGAATCCCAGAATTCACGCTCTGAAACAACCCAGAGACATTTATCATAATTAGAAATCCCGCATAAACTCACATTTCACACTTCTGGGAAAAAAAAAGAAAACAAACTGAACCAGGTTTATCATATAACACTGTAGATTATGTACAATGAAGAAAATGTTCTCGTATTCAGCTTTTTAATTCCAATTGAACCGTTCCATTAAATATCCATGAGACAAGCCTGTGAGAATAAACACACACAGCAAATTACCAGGTTGTTATGTATTCTACAGGTTTCCATCAGCAGAACAGTCTCACCCCTGCTTCCTTTTCTGTTCATTTCTGGTAGTCTGGAAATCCTTTAGCCCTAATGCTCAAACACTGGCTATTTTACCACAGTTAATTATATAGTATATACTCTGTAATCCTATGAAATACATGGAAGTGCTTTTACACAAGCCTAGACACCAGTCAATGTGAGCAGCAGCATGTACATTATTCTGTGGCATATCTCTCTTATCCCTGTGTTAAGATAGAGATGAGCACCAACTCCACATGGCAATTGTTAAACCCAATAATGGAAATTTAGACTCATTCCAGTTAGCTGGGCGATTTTTTTATTTAATTGGAATAGTATGTTTGTGTTTTCAAGACCTGAGCCAAAACATGGTGGTTAAACAATGGACTCGATGTGAGAGAAAAAACAGCCACAACAGCGTCTGTATTTATGACTTGGAGACAGATGGTTTCTTTGGTTTGTTGATGTCAGTTAATGTCACTATTTTAGTCTTTTATATAAGCTCATCATGTGCATGTGCGTGTGCGTGTGCGTGGTGTGTTGTTTTTATATGCATCGTATTTTTCCATGTATAAGACGACTCCCACTTTTCCACCCCAAAATTAAGAAATCAATATATTAAACATAAAACAAAACCAATTTTAATTTAGTAATTACATTTACATATCAGTACTCTACTGTATTATGCATCACACTTTACAACATTAACGATCCCTGTCACATCTACATGCTGCCTACACGCTCTCCACCTCCACCGGGATGTGTTCTAATTGGTTTGTTTAGCATCAGCTGACGTCATTTACATAAGGCTCGTGATGCAGAGACACGCAATCGGCAGTTTCGCTCGTGATTGAAGGCTCGTGATTGGAGGACGATATTTTATATGTAGATTGATTTCTCCTCGTTCCTCCTCTAAATATACTGTATATCTCACAAAAGCTGTGCAGAGAGTTGTTTGCCATGAGGTTCCATGTTGAACATTCAGTGGTCAGTATGAGAGAATTGTACTCAAAGTGCCACATTTTAACTGCTCTAATACAAGATACACATTTGTATGGTCCTATTAAGCTGACAAAAACATGAACACGATGAACAGGACGTGTTGCTTTGCATGGTTAAACGACATACAGCTGTTATCACTTAGGATGTACTCACTTGTTGCCAGTTATTTTGACAATAATGGCTGTATGTTGAGTTATTTGAGGACAGTAAATCTGTACTGCGATACGAGCTGCACATCGACTACTCTAAAATATATCTATATATAAATGTGAGGGGTGTACTCACTTTTGTGAGATACTGTGTGTATATGTATGTATGTATATATATATATATATATATATATATATATATATATATATATATATATATATATATATATAGTGTGTGTGTGTGTGTGTGTGTGTGTGTGTGTGTGTGTGCGCTCTTCATTAATGTGAGTAGATCATTTGAACAAAACCAGAGCTTCCATTATTACTGTTTTATTAGAAACAGTAATAAAACTGAGCACAGAAGGAAACACACTTGAAGTAAACACTCAAGTGGCTAAACACTCTGTTGCCAAGACAAACACAACATTAATCTAGTCTATATGCACAAACTTTGATGGATTATGCAACCCACATTTATTATTTTTTTTTTTTACAAAGGCCTTTCCCTTTATTGTCATATTAAAATTATACATTATTATTGGGCCATTAAAGTGATAGTATTCAGGGTGACAGGTGTTGATTCCTCTAGCACATGTTCAAATGGTCCTATTGTACATTTTGTAGATTTTTAAATGTTATTGTATAATATCTATAGTAAGGTTATATACATAGATTTATATACTGTACAAGGATTTTTGGGGATTCAGCCTAATTTGCAACTTTTCCTTCTAAAGGTTAATGAGAATGAGAACAACCCCAATGCCCCTTCGCAACCTAGTAAATCATTATAAGGAGAAGTTTTACATTATTATAGATATTACTTTGCTTTCAAGCAGTTAAATGTCAGATTGAGCTTAAAAGCATCGCCAGGATAATGTAATTGCAGTTCGTTTTGGAGGCGGGGCCTAAAAAAACTTGCCTAAAGAAATCTGACAGTTAGAATGTGAACACACATGGTAGCAATGGTTTTCCAATGTAAACAGCTAATTCATAATCCAAATAATTTTGAGTCTTGAGAGGTGAATAAAGCGGTTAAAAATGAAAGCGTACAGTGCACAGATTCTAACAGTAGTGAAATAATAAAATAAAAAGTATTGCTCTGTGGAAAATGTGGCCCACCAGCCAAAAGGAAAATTAGCAGATTTGTGCTACAATTAGAGAGCGGTGAGTGGTGCACTGCAAATGAGAGATTAATGACAAAAAATGACCGAATATTGAGATGAGAGAAAGAGGAGGACAGGAGAGAGATGGAGATAGGGGGAGGGAGGTACGGAGAAAGCTGGGCACTTGGCCCAGGGTGAGGAGGTTCACATGGTGCTCCTCTACCATGCAGCGGTGCTCAGCATTCCCTCATAACGACACACATTTGCTGCTAGGTTTTCTTGGCACGATGCACTCCAGTCTCAGAGCCAATCAGAGATTAGTCTCACTTTTGCATAGTTTCCAGCTGGGTTTCGCAGCAATAATACATCACTCTGTCTCAAAGCAACACGACTGCTCTTGCACTCGCTAGCAAACTCAATAGCCAGGTGGACTTTAATCCCCGTTCTTCTGCTGAAGGGTTCCTGAGCCATGCATTGTTCCTCACAGAGAGGTTTGACAGCAGCAGCACTAATCCAGCCCTGTAGCTGTCCTTGTCAACCGTGTCAAACAGATCAAACAGAACAGAAAGATGGAAAACCATTTACTGACGTTCATATCCGCATGAACGTTTACTTGTGATGAGTACGTGAACTGTAAGTGCACCTAATCTGATGGAAGTGAATTCACACGTGTGGCAACTTGTACAGTGGTTTTTCCACGTTTCATATACGTCTTTGCATCTTTTCCAACTTAAACACTTTCCCACATGAACACACAGGCAATTTATTTGCAGGAAATATATGCTCATTAAATCTAAGCCTGTGGAAATTGGAGAACATTAGACCACTTTATCCTCCCAGTTCCTATCCCAGAAGGGTGTTTATTATCACCCAGCTGGAAGATGTTATTCGGACGTTTTAATAGACAAATTAATTGAAGCTGTATTTTTACGTGGCATTTATGATTTTTGGCCTGACTGTGTTGTCACAGACAAAAAGCACAGATCGTAAGACAATTCTTCGGTCGTTGGTTTCGATTGGTGATCTTAGAACACACATGACATGCTCACTGACAGCTGATTTAGTCCCTTTGGGATATAAATGTAAAAAATTCTATGTAACACTCGTCTCAAAGCCACAAATAGGCAGACATGACACGATTACACAAAACTCCTGGGACATCTCCAAATACAGTAGTAACAACGGGAAAACATGAAGAAAAGATGCTGTTGGACAGAAACAAAATATCCATATTACCTCAAGCTCACTTTAAAGATTGTGACTATTGACATTAGGTCAAGATTTGACATAAACCAGGGGTCCCAAAACCCTTTCCTGTGAGGGCTACATAATTTTTCCTTTATTTATTGGAGGGTCAAGTCAGTCAAGTGACTACCAGTATTATTGTAGAGATTTCATTATGATTTTTTTTAATAGGGCTGAAACCATTCCTCGAGTAACTCGAGTCATTCGAATAAAAAAAATATTTGCCTTGATGCTTCATTTAGTCCATTTAACTACACACTGAGCATTGTGTTTCTCCACGGACCATTATTACTGACGCACCACCGGCTAAACTCTGAAGAGGTAGCCACAGAAGACACTGCGGAATGATAAAATAGAGGAACGGGAAAACAGCAAGGTGCAAAGAGAAGATTTATATGGAAACCCGTTTCCACCAAATAAAAAAATTATTTATCTCAATTCTGACTTTATTTTTTCTCAATTCTGCATTTTTTCTCTCGCAATTCCGATTTTTTTTTAAGCCAATCGGGCAGCATCACCGCCTCTGTAGTGCCAGAAAGCCTTACACGTTGACAGTAAAATGGGCCACAATCAAAAGAATTGCATGGTATCAAACTAAGCCTCTGATCCCTGGAGAGAACTCTGTGTAATACTCAGCTCTGGAGGAGACGGAACAAGACAGATGAAGCAGAGGAGCCTCGTTTATACACCAACAGCTTCAAACTTCATGCCAAACAACATGGTTACTGGTGGATGCAACAGAAATGTTGGATGTTTCCGAGAAATAAAGTCGGAAAAAAAAAATCATACCGATAGCGAGGTTGGATCGTACTTGCCAAAAACTGATTAATCAAGCGATAAATATTAACGCTCCCTATGCAGTCTCTTGTGTAAAAACAAAAAGCACATGGTGCCAGTGATTCACCTCTAGATGGCGCTCTCATAATTACAGCGGACCAGAGACCGGAAAAATATTGGAATGGATTTTTGCCGATAGCCGATGGTTCCAGCAACCAACTATCGGTGCCTTGACTTCTATTGATAACTAAGTGAAATTTTAGTTTTTAACAGATATGGTTTGAGTAAAACATATTTCAAATTCAATTTTCTAAATATGTCTCTTGTTGTTTATAGGGCCGTAGTTTGAGGACCCCTGACTTAAGCACAGCGTAGTGACCTTTTATTCACTGATCAGTTGTTACAGAGGTAAAATCTGACATGGGGAAACGTTGATTTTATAGAATTTTGTTGTTGAGGTCCTCTCGTACATTGTGACAAGTAATAATCTAAAAGAATGTTTTAATTACACAGTCTGAAACCAGCTGCAGATGAGTGGTTCCCTAGTGTACGGATAGTCCTGTCCTTGAGGTAGACGTTTTAGATAGCACCATAAATGGAAGAAAGACCCAACTGTTTATTACATCAATCCATTCTTCATTTCAAAAAAGGCTCACAACCTTCTGTACACTTGTGTTTAACAAAGCCTGTTGGATTTTTAACACATTTATGAGACAACCAACATTTGGAAGAAACATTTGGCTGTGCATAGAGAACATTCCCTTAGTAAGTAGCACAATCTTGAATTAAAGACATTCAGAAATCACTTGAACCAATTTTCAACGTGGATAATGAGCTCTTTCTTGGCTCCTTGCTTCACAGTGGGAGGAAAAACTTCTGCCGTTGTTTGATGCAAAAAGATGGAGTCATCTAATGTTCAGCAAACAAACCTCCTTATTTCTGTCTGCATTAAATTAGCACTCAGAAATCAACACCAGAAAAGCCAAACGCAGTGCTCCGGTGTTACTCAACTCCATCAATGAGACCCAAGGGAGGATTCTGTAGTAACATATAATAGGCAAGCTAAACAACCGGCACATCACCTTCAGAGAGAGGTTTCTGTTAAGTCTCCGTCTCGCTGAGCGTACGCATTTAGGGGCTGTAAAATTAGCTCGGAACAGTTGGAGGTGCTGTTAAAATGGAGAACCTCCTGTGGTTTTACTCTGAGCAAGCGTAAAAAACAAACGCCGGTGTCTCGCTTTAATGCGGCTCATGAAAGAAAAAGCCAAAAAAAAAGACTAAAAGCACTTTGCCATCGGCAACAGACGCATCGCAGACCTGCACAGCTGAATCCTCAGAGAGGTTTACGAGGAAGATTTTTTAACAAGAGGCAGAAACTGACCTTCTGGACTCCTCAGTGTGAAGTCAGGAGTAAAGCAAGTTGGCTTGTCATTCATTGCATTGAGCAGAGGATTTGTGTTCTGACCAAATGACATTGGTTCAAACTAGAGAGTTGGTCAGACTTTCGTAAATGAACCGTTCAATGACATACATCAATCGCAAGGAAAAGTACTTAGGAACAACGGTATTTACAACCTAAATCCTTTTTGGTGTAGTTCATGAAACGGTTATGTTCTCTTTAATCCCAGACACTCTCCAAACTGTACCCAGGTGTACCCCGATCATCTCATTCACGCTAACCTGCATCTGTTTTTTTTAACATGAAGCCACAGAGCGCCAACAATTCAGCTGTGGCCTGACCATGTCAAGTCAAGGAACCATTAGTCTTCAATCCAGACACATGCGGGTTTGTTTGGAGCACGTTGCAGCACTCTTCTCGAGTTGCTTAGATCACAATTCCATATGGCAGGAAGTGGGAAAAGACTTTCCACTCAAGGGTAATCCTTTGGATGTGTCTCCTCAGACAAATGCCTCAGCCTTAAAACTGTTCCAGAAACCACATGAAACTACTACACCGATATTACGCACTGATATTACTTTTCTCGAAATCAACTGCGAAATATTTATTTTAAATCATTCATACAGAGGAATAACTCCTTAGCAGGAACTTTTTCATCCATGCATTACATCAGATTTTATACAGAGCTTCAGTTCAAACTCATAACTTCTGAAGGACAGGTAAAGATGGAGCAAGGGGAGAAGAATGGAGTTTCAATGGAGCGTATTCTCCAGGAGCTACACTTGATCACTTCAATAATAAAATGTAATCTTATAGATGTGATGGAACATCTGCATGGCTTCATATTCCAGCAATGCAAGACAACGTCAGCTGCTCTGCTTCAAATATCCATCAGTGTTTGTGATTGAGTGAGTTCTATCTTGACCACAGAAGAAATGTATAAATACCTTATACATTTTATCCTTTAAGGTCCATGATCAGAGAACAATTTTTTAAATATAATTTATTGTGCAGTTTCAGCCTTTTAGAAAATCCATGCTGAGTGTTTCCATCATCAGGGTTCCTGAGGAGGTCGGGAACAGAGTTGAATCTACTGCTGCGGTTTGGTTTTTTTTACTCGTAAAGTGGAATTTCTGTATTTTCTCACTGTGAGTAAACCAATAGAGGGATGCATAAAGATTTTTAGACTGTTGGATTATTATAAATGTATTCCAATTTATACGATTATGTAAAGTTTTTTTAACCTGGCAAAATAATCTCGGTGTGGTTGAGTTTGAGCGCTATTAAGGAAGGAACTGGAGGATTTGGGGAGTGGTGGCTTGGTGTTTGCGTTTGGATCAGAAGGTTGTGAGTTCGAATGCCTTTCATTCCTGGGCCCCTGAGCAAGGCCCTTAACCACGCCGCTGCTCGGTTGTGTGAATGAGACGATTGTGTGTCGCTGTGGATAAGGGGGTCTGCCAAATGCCATAACTGTAAAATACCTTTAACAATTAAATGAATTATACTCTTAAAATAAAATGCTGCACTCAAGATTTTCCCGGAGATGTGTAAAGGCAGCGATGCTCTACATTTGTTTCAGTGTCCACAAAAAATCCGCAAAATGGGAGGAAACACAACAACTCGAAAATAAAAAGATCAGCACTTATTTCTATTTACTAAGCTGTTGAGAAAAGGCAGTGACTCTAGTTGCAGTGTTACTAACAGTTTTATCCTGAAAGAGAGGCTTTGCATAAGCAACATGACGTGTGTAGACTGTCACAGAAAAACCAAAACCCACAGTGAACATCTCTATCCTGCCAGTTAAATCCAGAGTGGTGAAGACCCCATTCTTCTGCTTCATGAAAAACTGAATTCTATAAATAAATGAAAATGTCCACAGGAACTCATTCAGTTCCCAAAAAAACAGAGCGGACCCAGACTTATGGACTCTTTTAAGACTTGTGCAGAAGTCTGAAATAAATGACATATTTGAATAATCTGAAGAAAAAAAATGGCGACATGGATTCTACAAATCTTTAGACCTATACTGAAAAGATTCTTCTTAATGATATTGGATGAAGGTATGTAAGAGTGCTCTCTAATAATATTGTACAAAGTGTGAGCTCTTGTGGTTTATAGGTCAGGGTGCTCCTGGAACAGACCACTCCTTTCAGAATAAGAATGTCATCAGACCTTTGCATTAATTTCTAAGAAAACTCAAACGATCGTTTGCATTTTGCCTCATTCACGAGGAATGCATGTGTTTACATTTCTGAGAAGCAAAATGAATATTGGAGTATATAGTGTGTTTTGGTGCTGTGATTTATTCTGAAGTAAATGTATTGATTTTAACCAACGTTCTCATCAGCCACTGACAGAATACCCTAGTATCATGTAGTATCTCCAGAACTATGTTTAATACAATTTACTAGCAAGAAAGGTGCTTTATATTGTCACATGTATTTTACAGTCACATGATATAGCACCCCTGGAGCACAGAGGGTTAAGGGCCTTTCTCAAGGGCCCAAAAATGGCAGCTTGACAACACCAGAGTTTGAACCCCCAACCTTCTGATCAATAACCCAGTGCCTTAACCACTGAACCACCAGTTACCAGTAGACCATGTAATGTCTGTGTTGTCTAGCCTTCGCAGGTCAGTAGTACTTATGAAATTGGAAATGGAAACAGGGAAACAGTAAGACACATAAATCACCAGTACTCACCATTTAGAAAAAGTTCTTCCTGTCGTGCTTGTCTTGCCTCAGGTGAGAAGCATCGTTTCTTTAACCACTCAGGCTCAAATTCACTGCTATGTTGATCTGGCCATGTGATGGAGACCTTCATAAAACAGCATGGAAAGATGTTCCATTAGTCATGCCCACATAGAGTTGCATGTAGCATGTAGTAGAGTGATCAGTGTATGTGTAGAAACCTGAGAAAAAACTTTAACACTGTCTGCTATACTGTATATCCCCACTCTTACACACTCATTCAGGTTTGTTAATGGTGGTGTGGAAGGCCGTTCCCTGTGTTCTGGTTTTCCCTTTCAGTTATGTTGCCATAACTAGTCTTAAATTACACCCTCCTTACACTGTACAGTGTCTAACTTTTTCCCAGTCACCTCTCTACTCTCTCTCTCTTTCACTGTTGAGTTAAACATGCTTCTGAAGTACCAATGGCCAGTTCTCTTTTCCTTTTATTTTGGATCTGACAGATTTATCACGACACCCTACTTCTGGATTGAGTTCTCTTCAACTGGAGGCCAGTCTGTGCAGCTGAGAATGGTTCCATGTGAACAGCCTAAATATCCATGAAACTACTGAGCAACTGAGTGTTATTAATGTTAACAGTCCGCCACAATGGCGTTGAACAAAAGTTCTGAATTTAAGCGCCTTTCACTGAACAGTACACCTTAACAATAATGGAACTATAATGAATGGACATTTGGTGGATGGGTGTGTTTTGGATTTTCCTCCCTGATACCATCTCAGGGCGTTTATCCTTGCCACAGTCGGCACTGGCTCGCTTATTAGGGATAGACTTACATAGAATAAAATTTTAGGCGCCTTAACTTATGCATTCGAACTTCAATATCTCTTTATCTCTGTAAAGGTGCTTTGGGACAATATCCAATGTTAAAAGCGATATACAAATAAAGCTGTATTAAAAAGAATTAATTTATATACAGGAACCGACCCCAGCCATTAGGGTTGCACAAGCCTTAGTGCTGGTCCCAAGCCCGGATAAATGGGGAGGGTTGCGTTAGGAAGGGCATCCAGCGTAAAAACATGTGCCAAATCAAACATGCGGATGATCCGCTGTGGCAACCCTTAATGGGAGAAGCCGAAAGAAAGTTTTTATAGTTCTAAAAACAGTACTTGTCTCTCAAAAGCAATGCATATCCCATTTGTACATATCTCAACCAGGGGTACACTACATGTGATCCATATTCTGGTTAGAAAGTCAAGACTTCACTCCAATTCCAACAAAAGATGCACCACCTACCTCTTGATTTACAACCTAAACTCCTGAAATAAAACTATTACTCTACATTTTAAAGAACTGCAAGTTGACAATGTGAAATGCTCATTATCTCTTCGATTATTAATATCGTATGCATCTGTCTCTGTTTTGTCACACACTGCATTTAAACACAAACCTCTGCTGTCAATTAATCATTGCCTGTACTAACATCATTGTCATATTCACTTATTAACCCGGTCAGTTTTGTTGTCTAAATGTGTAAATATTTAAAATCATTAGAAGTTTTTTCCAGCATTTAGAAATATTTCACATTGTCTACAATTATACAGTCAAAAACCCTCATGTTACCTTTTCAATAAATCTACAAAAACGTACCTTGTTATTCTCCGATATTTGCACTTGGTCCATTCCTGTGTGTACATCAAGGTCGGTCAGGAGCAGTCTCCGTGCTTGTGCTGACTGCAGCATGCACAGAGGACACTGGCAGTTATCCCGAAGCCAGGTAAACGGATAAAAACTATAGCTTCCATCATCCCACTCCACCTGGAGCAACCTCTTGTGGTCCAGTACTTGAGCTTGTCTCGCCACCGCGCTCCCTCCAACAGTGGGTAGACGGGCCGCTGCCAGTGTCTGATGCCAAAAACGAGGGATTTTTGCTGGTTTGGAGGGACGAGTAGCTGATTTCAGCACATGCAGAGCTGCTCTTGAGGCACAGCAAGCCAGACTAGAGAACATCCTGATCTGCGGTGTAGCTTGAAGCCGTGTAAAGCTGACTTTCTTCATGGAAACACATAAAAAGGGTTGCGTGGTTAGATAATTACTTTACAGCCTTGTATATGATAACCACACAGATTTACGACAAATTTATTACAAGATGATAATCTCAATATTCACTGTTAAAGCATACTGATATGATCTTTTTGTAAAATATCTAGTCGCACTGCATGATTGTGAAAAAGTATGGTTTGTACACCATTCATTGATTTCAAATGGAAATCTATTAGTGAACAAACATTACAACACTGCTATTAAAGTCATCATACTAGACCTTTAACCTTTAACCCATACTACTGTAAATCTAAAGCTGAACTCTGACCTAAAGGGGTATGACTCCACTTTTGGCGTAAACAAACCTTATTTATTTATTCAAACCAACTGTTCACTGCCACACAAATGCATATTACATAATCACATTTTATATTATTCAGGTAGTTCTACAGAGGTGTGGTAATGAAATTTAGCAGGAAAATCTCTGATCTTTGAGGAAAAAGTTTTGTATGGATTCATAATTTTAGTTTATGTTCATGTGTCAGGGGAAATAAAGCTCTATTTTGCCATCTATAAAATGACCAGTGAAAAAAGGAAATAAAAAAACAGATATCCCATTATATCTGGTGGAAAAAATACAGTGCAGGTACTGCTTACAACCACAAAGTCGAAGACTACCTGTACAGAAAAAATAAATTTGGCACTGCTTTTAAGCACACTCCAGGATGTATTCCTTTTTTATCCTGATATTATGGATTGAAGTCCATAGTGAGCAGCTAGAATCCAAACTGTTAAAGCAAACACCCTGAGAGGCGCATGAGAGGAATCAGACAAACACATCCATCCTCTTCCCAATACCCAAAAATGGGATTATAAATTAGTCTTCCATAATTATAAATTGTAGATAAACAGTACTGTGTTAAAAAGATTTTTTACTAAAGTTTAGGTCTTTACTATTCATGCAAACTCAAAAGTTAAAGCAGAAGTAAGCATACATTGTTTTTGTTAAGGGATCCATTTGGGACCATCCACAGCAACAGGCTTCCAAAGATGCCAAAACGTAACCAAGTAATTCAAACAGCAACAAAACATGTACAACATGCAGAATGTACGCACATTTTTTAGCACACCTAAAGGCTATATACATCGTATTGCCAAAAGTTTTTACCATAAAGCCCTCATTGGACAAACCATTATGTTAATAATAAGCTCCACTCCTCTGGGAACAATGTCCATTCAACATTGGAACGTTGCTATAGGGAGTAATAATAGCATGACTTAAGCACTGATGTCATTAATCAAACACTGAAGTCGGGCCAGACGATCTGGCACATAGCCAATCTTTCAGGTCATCCTAGAGGTCTTTAGTGGGGGTGAGGTCATATATATATATATATATATATATATATATATATATATATATATACACACACACACACATACATACACACACGCACACGTATATATATATATATATATATATATATATATATATATATATATATATATATATATATATATAAGAAAAATATTTTCTTGTTTTTTATTGACGCAGTTTATTATTAACATTTGTAATCATCGTAATTTGAACAGTTCACATTTTTCAAACAATTTTAAAGAGTGTCTGCTTGGTTAAATAATATAAAAATTGATTTCTTCTACATAAAAATAAAATAAATCAAATTAATGCAACACATTTATTATATCGATTAAATGGAGTAAATTAAAAATTGATTAAATTAAATTGATTAAATTAAATGTAATCATAAAATAGTTTGTTAGACCCTATTAGGTAATACAGATGTGCAAGTTTGTGTGTATTTTACATTTAATATTAGATATGATCTATTTAACTACTTATTTTAGCATGATTTAACAAATGTCTTCATTCCTTCCATCCTTCATTCATTCACTTCCTCGATATGTGGAAGTGTCAGTAATTTCTCTTTTTAAGAGAAGTCCCTGAAGCTGGACTGTAAAACACTGAAGAATCTGTACCTTCCTGGTTAGCGGCTAACGCTAGCTCTATGGATTCTTTAGCATTTCATGCATTTGCAATTTGCAAAACAAATCTTAGTGAGTCGTCACAGTGACACTGTGTTAACTCTAGTTTCTTTTTTTATACCCCTGGCTTTGTTGTGTATATTTTTAAGTTTGATAATAATAATAAAAAATGTTCTCAAAGTGCGAAGACTAAACAAACTTGCGGTCCTCCACTTAATACGTTCCTGAGGGGAACTCAGATTTTAACTGTGTTCCGCACGTAAAAAGGACTGCATTCGGTACACATGTGCACAAAGCTGAAAGCCCTGTGATGAAAAATTGTTAGCTAGATATAGGTGTGATGGTCTGCTGTTCACATGCTCTTTTATTAAGTCTAAATGTATGTGATGTCATAATGACTTCCTGATGATACAAGCACATGTTCAAGCTCATGCACACTAAATACTAATAATCCATTATTACATTTTTGATAAATTGGATTCAAAATAAATGATTAACATTTGTATTTTTGATAGCTTTCTTACTTTTGCAGGAGACTATATGTCTGGAAATCTTATTATCCCTCTGAATATTATTTCGCTGGTAAAATGCGCCTACTCAGAACCATGAATATGGACTTCCAAGCAACACCGTGGTCACAGTAAGACAACACAAAAGACATCCTGCATACACACAAATATATTGTATGTATTACGTGGAAGGCTCTGTGACGTATGATGTTTATCTCGGGTGCAGCGCGAGACAAGCGCGTGACGTCAGCGCACGACCGCACGCGCCCTATCGACAGAAGTAGGTGAAAGGTCGCGCGATAAAAAAAAGAAAAAAAAACGCCGGCTTTACTTCCGGTCATGTTCGCTTGCTTTTACACAGATGCTGTTGTTATTTGTAAACGGAAATCAATGGGGGAAAAACATATTTCATACACAATATTAAACTGTTATAGACAGAGATGTTATGAATACCATATGCACGCACGCTAGCAAACAAAAACATCAGCAATGAGAGAGAGTAGAAAGAATGGTGTTGTGATGATGTCCTTTGTGTGTATGTGTGTAAGGAGCTTTAACACGTGCACGTGTGAATGACGAGACGTGACGAAAAAACGAGTGTATGCACCAGCTGAAAATAAACTTACCTTGTGTGAAGAAAAGGAAGCTTCAGTGTGTCAGAGTGCACCAAGAAGGAGATGTGTGTGTGTGTGTGTGTGTGTGTGTGGAGAGAGGAAGTGTGTGAAAGGTCGCTGTGCTTTCAGTATCAATACACACCCTCATGCATCAGGTTTCACGTACCCTCCACTTATTAGAATTAAATAGCATGTTTTAAAAACCATTAAATGTCTCCATAGAAAATGATGAATTGAATTGATAACTTTGTCATTTATAAAATTATTTGATAGTATTTGCTGTATTTATTTGTTATATCTGAAGATAGTAGTAAGAAAGTCAAATCACTGATTTACTATACAAGTCAATTCTTCGTACCTTTGCAATCAAAAATCATGCTACTTCAAGATATCTTGGCCAAAACACTTAATAGTCACACAATTGAGGGTTTGCGATTTCCCTACACTTAAACCCACATCAGGATGGAATGACGTGTGGAAATATTTGAAAATATTAATTTTAATATGAATCTATTAATAGGGGAAGAGTTTCAGTGTGAATGATCTCGTTTTAATAACTTTTTTAAGTAGAAGAAGAAGAAGAAGAAGAAGTTTGGACACAACCACTTCTTCAGTAGTTTTTTTCTTATGAGAGAACACATCTGGAATTATATTTATATTAAACAAAATCTTGTTAAATAACCCAGAATAGGTTTCATATTTTCAATTCTTCAAAGTAGCCACCTTCAGCTTTGATGACAGTTCTGCACACTCTTGGCATTCACTTTGTCAGCCTCATGAGGTGGTGACCTGGAATAGTTTTTAAACCATCTTGATGAGTTCCCAGAGGTGTCAGTGCTTGTTAACTGCTTTTCCCTCACCCTCTGGTCCAACTCATTCCAAATCATTTCAAATGGATTTAGATCAGGTGATTGTGGAAGTCATCTGATGCAGCAATACATCAA
This sequence comes from Silurus meridionalis, assembly GCF_014805685.1. Lineage (NCBI taxonomy): Eukaryota > Metazoa > Chordata > Actinopteri > Siluriformes > Siluridae > Silurus > Silurus meridionalis. Next base: position 5,851,968 of record NC_060909.1, read on the forward strand.
TCTCCTCCTTAAACAAAAAGCTCTTACATAAACTAGAGGTGTGTTTGTGGTCACTGTCCTGTTGAAAAACAAGTTTTGGTTCCACTATTCCCTACATTTTGACTAAATCACCAGCAGTGTCACCAGCAAAACATCCACACACCATCATACCGCCTTCATGCTTCACAGTGGAAACTACACATTCAGGAACCATCCAGTCACCCCCTTGTATGTTTAACAAAGTTACACGGCAGTTACAACCAAAAATCTTACATTTGAACTCATTAGACCAAAGAACAGTTTTCCACTAATCTAAAGTCTATTAATTGTAATTCTTGGCCCAACAAGTCTCCTCTGCTTGTTGTTCTTTCAAAGGAATGGTTTCTTTGCTGCAATTTGACCATGAAGGCCTGACTCACGCAGTCTCCTTTGCATAGTGGATGTTGAAATATGTCTACTACTTGAAGTTGGAGAAGCATTTTTGCACTGTATGCAATGGTCTGAGGCTGGACATTTTAATAAACGTATCCTTTGCAGCAGAGGTAGCTCTTGTTTTGTTTTTTTTTCTGGGACGGTTCACGGTTTCATCAAAGCGAGTAATGGTTTTAGAGACTGCACTTGGGGATACATTTACAGTTCTTATGATTTTTCATAGTAATTGTGCTTTATTTCTTAAATGATTAAAGGACTGTCTTTTCTCTTTACTTAACTGAGTGTTTCTTGCCATAATATGGATTTGTATAGTTTTGTAGTAGCACAAACTTGGCCCTGTACTCATCCTTTCCTCAGCACAAGACAACTGATAGTCAAAAGCACATTAGGAAGCCAAGAAATGTCAGAAAATTATATAAAAAAAAACTCTTAAAATGGCACACACGTGATCTGAAAACCGTGAATCTGATGAGAGAACGCTATAAGTCTCATCAACGCCATATATGCCACTTTGGATCGTCTAAAATGTAAAACATATTCTGGGTTATTTAACACTTTTTAGTTTACTACATAATTCTATACATGTTCTTTCGTATTTTGGATGTATTCATTAATAATGTACAGTGTTGAAAATAATAAAAAATAAAAAAAAAAGCAACTGAATAAGAAGGTGTGTCGAAGATTTTGGACCGGTACTGTTTAACCATGTGAGCTATTTTTGAACAATGAACTTGTCTAAAACTGGCCTTTTGTTGTGGTTTATTTAATAACACAAACATATTCGTAGGGATATTATTGTTTTTATTTGATTATTAATAGACGTCGGGAGAAAGTCTATATACTAGAGGCGTTCTCCAAAAACTCACACACTATGTTCTGTAGCGTGAACATTTTACTCCAACCAGTGACAATTCCTGGTTTACAGCTACCCTAAAAATCTTTTTTTTTATTTTATGACATTTTTTCCCACATTTTTTACAGCTTAACAAAAACAGTCAGTAAAGAGAAAAGGGTTCCCCACAGCAGCTGTTTGTTAGCTTTGTAAGGTTCCTCAAGCACCTGTATGGCTTCATGGAGAAACTCACATACTTCTTTTTTTTTTCTAAAACTTGTACTCAGGCTTTGCCTATAATTTATCTGGTCTGTTTGCAGATGCTGCCTTGGCACATGTTCTCTCAGAAATTTTAAAGACTGAACGTAAATGTGTGTAGAAAAGCCACTTTTTAAAATCCCATAAAATCCCACAGAGGAACAAATTCCTCCGACTTAGGTGAATTATGTGTGGTTTATACACATTATGATCAGAATGGAAAGTCTTAGCTCTTCCTGCTGTTACATTTAATCCTCCTTCCAGCAACACACGTCCCTAGTCTTTGCCGTTTTCTTTTTTTTTTTTTTACAGATTTCATCACACAATTATAAATCTGCCCGCCTGCATAGCACTTTATGGTCCTGGATTCCAAATGTATTCTGTCTGTTAGATTGTAAAAAAAAAAAAAAGCCTGTTGCATTCCAACACTAAAACCCACGCACACACTGCCTCTTTAAAGTTTTTTTTTTATTACAAAGTGGAATAAACAACCTCTCAGGAATGCAACTACACATGATAGGAAGCTTTGAAGTCCAATATTCCTGCCTGCAGTTATCTTGGTTGGTCAGAGAATACGTCATTTCAGTTTTGTTCGTTTTTTTTTCTCCTTCAATGAATAAATCGTACAAATATATTCATACTACAAAAAAACTCTAACATGAATACCTTACACTGTAGCCAGTTTTTTTTGCATGAAAAATATAGACACTCACAGTATAACATCCTCAAAGCTCATATTAACATTAAAAGCTTTCCCCATTCAAAAAAGCTCTTACAAATATATTCTCTCCTCCTTTGAATAACAGTATTAAAAAGCTATTTTACATCACATGTTTAAGCAGTGTGTATTTCAGGAGGTTTGTCAGCATGTTTAAGTGTTGCGAATACACCGCAGAGTTTTCAGGGTTATTTGTACACCTTGTGTGTTCAGTTTGGATGAGTGAAGACGGGATGGGAATTCAGCAATAGGGGGTTTATCTGGGTGCTAAATATGAATATGAATTTATAGATTATGATGTGCAATGTACAACAACACAAAAAAACAAAACTAAAAATCTTTAGATTTTTTTTGCAGAATATGCACATTCAAGTAATGACTAAAATCATTTGGATAAATACTAGAAAAAGGAAGAAAATACGTTATTGATGCATATAAATACCTGAACATCATCTAAAAAAGATGGAACAGGTGGTTTAAACCCTGGTTCTATTTACTGTCACAAAGCCTGAGTATTATATGATCCTATCAGATGGAACAAGAAGGGAAATTAATGACTCCTGGTCCAGTCTGATGCAGTTCATCTAGAGTGTGAATAAAATAATAAAATAAAAAACTGCCTTCTAAGGTATTGCACAAAATAGCTGCATTGTGTTCGCCAGACAGCCCTTTTCTTTTTTTTCTCTCCACGTTCACACCTTTAGGTACTCGTTCTTGAGGCGGCTCAAGCGCGTGCCGTGGCTCCGGATGATAAGCGACAGCAGCTCGTGCTTGTCCTTGAGCGCGAGCGCCGCGTCCAGCGTGTCGCGCAGCGAGTCGCGCGCGTGCGCCACCATGGCGAGGAAGTCGTCGCCGACGCGGTGCTCGTCGCGCAGCTCCTGGTCCTGACTTTGCTTGAACTTCACCTCGAGCTCGAGCAGCGACCTCTCGGAGCCGCCGAAGGCCTCGCCGATCTGCGCGCTTTCGCGACGCAGGAACTCGCCGTAGCTCTTCTCCTCCTCGCCGTCGAGGTCGAGCGCCACGCTCCGGCCGATGGCCTCGAGCACGCGCGCCGCGTCCTCCACGTGCCGCCTGAGGATGGTGAAGTCGTCGCGGATCACCGCGTCGGTGTCCTCCTCCGCGACGCACCGGGTCTCGTCCTTCACTCGGAAAAGCATCTGGCACTGTTCGGGGTCGTCGTTTTCTTCGTAGTAGCCGTCCGGCACAAAGTAGTGATGAAAGGTGCCGTTGGACATCTCCGGGTACAGGGGACCCAAATACGCCGTTCCGAGTCGCAGACAAACCAGGCACGCCGCCACGAATAATTCAAGACAAACCATCTTCTTCACTCACCAAAAAACAAAAATTTCAATAAATAAAAAAATCATCCAAACTTCAGAAAGTCTCCATTGCAGCCTGCTGCATGACAAACATTCTGACAATCCTACATCTCCATCCTACGCACCCGACATCGGTCTCCTGCCTGCTTGTAGTTCTCTTTAATCGGTTTGGACTTGGTGCCTACACCCCGCAGTAAGATTTCATCCAGGCTGAGATGATAGGCGAGCAATCTAGTCCGTGCACTCGCTCGGAGGGTCTGCACATCTGGTTCTCTGAGACAGCACTAGCTTTAGACTAATGATCCCCCTGCTTTTGCTCTCAAATTACAGACCCGTCACAGCAAAGGGCTGGCAGCAGCACGACTCTTTCACACAGGAGTTTGTTATTAGAGTAGCAGGAGATATTAGAAGCTTTTAGCACTAATGAATTAAACAAAAAATATACTGTACAGATCCAAATAATTTATTTAACCCTGTTGGGACAGACCTTTTATAACTTTTTTCTTACTATCCTAGTATTTTTGAATATTATTCATCATATTATTAAGTGCTTTATATAAAGAACAGCTGTGGTGGTTTTGAGGAGGGTGTTAATGAAAGTCTTGCTATAAGAATGGCAAGAGCCAATAACCCTCTGACACTTAACTTAAATTAGCCACAGCACTTGACCTCCAGCAGCTGTCGTCATATTTTATATTTAAATACACCGCCACAAACACTCATCAATTACTCCATTAATAACCGAGTAAAGCCCACTGAATATCTTCTCTTCCCCAACACCAACAAAACCGTAGACATTACTCAAACATTAGATGTATATTGTATGCATTTCTTCAACTTATCTTTCTTCTTGCCAAGTTACCCTGAAAGAGTTGCTGAGTGATGATGACAGGTTACGACCCCTGCAAAGCACTAGACCATGAAGCAGCTGCTTAGGCAGTGACATCATCTTTTCTGTGTGTAGGGGTTGTTCTGACAGGTGTGTGAACACACGCTTACACACATATACACACTATAAGCTATTTTCATGTACTAATTGTAATCCTGGTTGGGAGCTGGAGAAGAAAGAAGTCATAAATATGCTAAAAGAATGTCGTTTATGCAGCTAAGCACGGAAGCTGGAAAACAGTTACCTCCCTAAACTCCCAACAAATGTGTTTCCAAGGCAGAAAACCAACAGACAGAGCATAATGTAAGAGACAGAGAGAGAGAGAGAGAGAGAGAGAGAGAGAGAGAGAAGAGGCCATTGAATGTGTGTGCTTAGTTTCACTTTTCACTACATCAGAACCACTTGTTCCCAGCCTTGTTTTCTCCAGAGTCACTTATAATTTACCTAAAGTATAATTTCCTAGACATCCCAAACCCCCTTTGAACCTGGTTCCCCTGAGGTTCCTCCCATCCACATCCACTCTGAGTAGCCGTCTCCCTCTCTCTACTCCCGAGTCACATTTAATTCTCTTCTTAAACCATCTCAGTCTGTTTTAAGTACTTTATAAGCATCAAATTTTTTAACAACTGAGGTAACGGAAACTCTTTATTAGCCATCAGAAGTCCTGCAAGCTTTGCACTATCCCGTTTCCTTTGGCTAGCTTTTTAGCTGAACTGATGAGCCATTGCAATCAGGAGTCAGTGAGCATGTAATTGACGGATAAAATAATTGTCTAAACAAAGGAATCGTTAGATTGCAGACTGAAGATACTATTTCTGATCTGCCTCTCCTTTCAGACACTTCACCAAGATGATGAACATTTTTATAGTAAACATTTGATATGTAACTAGCACGTCAAGTAGATCGCAACTGCAGTTCTTTTAAGGTCGCTCTGAATTCAAGCCATCCACTTGGCCAGGAAAAAAATGGGCATTGGAAAATATGCCATTGAACCTCTTATGAACGAGGTCTACGAGCCAGGTTGGAAATGAAATGGCAGGATTTATGTAAGGGTGGTTGATTGATCATTAATCTTTACAGAAAGTCGATAAAACTCTTTCTCCCTGGACATGCTGTACTACTTTCCATTTTGTAAGAAGTCAAGGGTACTGGAGCGTTCTTGTAAGAGCGCAATAAAAGATGCAGGTGCTAGGGACAGAGCCATCAGGAAAAAAGAACATAGACGTATTCAGTCTTGGGAGTTTTAAGAGTAAACTCATAACAGACAGAGTTCATTGCATGAGTAAAGAGACACAAACACTAACATTTGACTGATATACAGTATATGTTGAGGCTCTGACCCACTTGCCCTTATGCACACCCCTTCATGAGGCGTCACATAAAGAAATACAAAAATAAAGTACAATTCCAGCTTTTTGTATATAACCACAAAGCCACGCCCTCTGAACAGACCTTCTTGTGGCTAGTGTTTCAGATATGGGCCAGATTACATCACCAGATGCTACAAAATGCTACCGTAGCATCTGGTGTTATAGTAAAAGTTGAGCTTTCATTTGGAATGAATGGATACAGCCAATAGATATTCCCATGCGTAGAAATTAGCCACGCAATTTTATTAATTCCAGGAGGATTTACAGATCTTTTGATGCGTGCATTACCGTGATGAATAAAGGAAGGAAATTTATGCTTTAAAGCAATACAGCCTTTTTGCTTTATCTCACATTTGGTTTCTTCACACAGGCCTGCATTGACCTTCCAGATAACAGCTCCACTGAATGCTCATATAAACCTGGTTTTACTCATGCTGCAATTAAACGCCCTCATGACACAATACTAGAAGCCACAATATGACTGTGGAACTAAATCCACACATGCACATGCTGCACGGTGCTTTGAATAAATTATATCACCTGGAAAAAAAAAAGAGACCTGCCACAGTATTCATAAAATATCAAGCCAATTATTGAAGACATCTTAATTATTGCCCAGTTATAAAGTGCACAGTGATAAAACAGGATGATTTTTATTATTAACTGTACTCTTCAACCGACTAAGAGCACTACTGCTACAGAGAACAAAGCACTATTAGATTGTGGCTCGAGTCAACGCTTAGTCAGCAGTCACATCTAATGTGATGAAACATCTCAGAAAGTATCTGTAGTGTTTCTGTTTAATGCACGTGGGTGTGCTCTCGTCTCAGTGCTCACAAGGACATACAGTGTAATGAGAGAGGAGGGAATACAGGCGTGACCTCCAGAGCGCGCCTAGAGATCCTGAAGCTGCACACTCATACTCAACTGCTCATAAGATTTTTCCAGCGGATTTGTGGTCAAGCGTTTCGCTGGCAGTTCCTGGATTGGCTTTGCGTTTGTCAGCCTTCGAAACTTTTTTTTTCTCATATGGAAACATATCGGAGCCAAATTTATTCAGTCAGACAGCGCTTCCCTAGCTGGAACACCCACACACACACACACACACACACACACACACACACACACACACACACAAAGTGCACACAAAAAACCATGGACCTTATAAAAAAACTTTTTAAAGCCAATTGAATTATAAGTTTTGTGATATTACATATTGTCCTTCTGCCACTACAACTTTGTAGATTAAAAAAATGACAAATTGTGCTTTTTATTACTATTGAAGGTCGTGTTTGAATTTTAACAGCCTGTGAAATTAGATTTTTCATGGCAATAATCTGTATTATCTACTCCCAGAAAGATGTCCAGCATGCATTTATGATAATACCACCCACCTAAATACACCTGATATAATTCGAATCTTTTACTAAATCATAGTAGATCATATGCAGGGAAACTTCTGGGTTTGCATTTTGCCTTTTAAAGTAAATTCTCAACCAATAAATCAATCCTACCCTAAAGCCACCAAATTGGATAACTTTTAAAGAGCATAGAACCAGTACACAGGTGTTATTTTGTCTACATTTGAGTCCATGCAATATATCAAACCTTATTTGTACTTCAGAGGAAGACAGAGGTAATAACAGAGGTAATTCCTCAGGACAAGCATGACAGACATAATTACAGTCCTGGAAGACCTCCTGTCTGACAAAACATTAACTCTGACATGTTTGCAGCAATGAGACATGTAGCCCAATGGCTGTCTAGCATACAGCTCTTCCTGAAGTGCTATTCCTTTTCATGTCTTGCAGTGCTGATACCGTATTGATGAGATCAGAGACTACACTCATGTCTCTGCTAGAACAAAGCCACCATCGTTAAACCATAATGGCCAACACATGTGGCTTATGAAACAGCGGTTGACTACAGGGCTCTTCATTTTCGCATTCATTAGGCCATGATGGCTTAATTGTGTATATAGAACTGGGGGAAGAAAGGAAACAATTACCAGTGACATTATGTAATTTATGGAAGTATAAAAGGGAAGAAAAAAAATGCACTTGGCAGAAAACACTGTTTGGACTCATGTTTGCATCATATTATTGTTCTATTTCGTAGAGCTGCAATGGACTGGCATCCCATTTCCATGCCTTTTTCCCAATGATGGACTTTGGATACAACGTGACCCTGATCAGAATAAAGCATTTTATAAAAATTAGTAACATTTTGTAGAATTTCTAACGTGGATTCTGAGAGGTTTGACGAGAAATGTTACCAATTCTTCCTAAAATTGACAACTGAACCAGTTATTAAGAAATAACATTAAAATGTAATTAAATATATAATAACAAGCTAAGTATTATTAATAAAACAGCCCAATGCATTGGCAACAATTTATGTGTCCCTTATTGTGCCCTTTTTACTGAACATTTCCACCAGTTTTTTATTTCTATTCAAAGTTTTCCCATACCAGTCCAAGTTTTTTAATGAAGTTAAAAACTAAGCCACATAGGTTTTAAAAATGTGACTTTTACTGTTTGGTTCCAAACCAGTTGCTAAAATCGAGCACCATCCATCTATTAGTTCTCTCTTTCTACACTGCTGACTTACATGGAAAAAATAAGTGTCTTCTAGTGTTCACACTGAAAATGACTGGAGGGAAGAACCAAATACCACAAGTGAATTCCTGTATAAGTATGGGGTTAAATGCACTATATCACAATTCAAATACACCAGGCCCAGTCCTAAATATTTTGGGTCACTTAGTGACACCCTAGTTGTTCCTTTATCTACCTCAACCATATTACCAAAGTGATTCTCACCAACACTGGCAGATGATGTTCATATAGTTACATTAGTAACAAGATTATTCAGAGCTACATAAAACATTTTTAAATTAAACTTATGTTTCATTTAACTATCATATAACTTTTGGGTTTAGTCCATCAAAAAAAATAAAAAAAAATAAAAAATACAAATGTATAAAAATATATATATATATATATATATTCACACACACACACACACACACACACACACACAAATATATATATATATATATATACAGTACAGACCAAAAGTTTGGACACACCTTCTCATTCAAAGAGTTTTCTTTATTTTCATGACTATGAAAATTATAGATTCACACTGAAGGCATCAAAACTATGAATTAACACATGTGGAATTATATACATAACAAAAAAGTGTGAAACAACTGAAAATATGTCATATTGTAGGTTCTTCAAAGTAGCCACCTTTTGCTTAGATTACTGCTTTGCACACTCTTGGCATTCTCTTGATGCCTACTTTGAAGAACCTACAATATGACATATTTTCAGTTCACTTTTTTGTTATGTATATAATTCCATATGTGTTATTCATAGTTTTGATGCCTTCAGTGTGACTATACAATTTTCATAGTCATGAAAATAAAGAAAACTCTTTGAAATGAGCAGGTGTGTCCAAGGTCTGTACTGTACAGTATATATAATATATATAAACTTTTGGTCTGTACTGTATATATATATATATATATATATATATATATATATATATATATATATATATATATATATATATATATATATATATATATATTGTTCAGAAACATTCTTCTGTGGAGCACTTATGGAAACATTTTACAATTGTGTAAATGTGGCTCATGAATAATGGGTTCTTTTAAATGCTGCGCTGAAACCACTCACTAATAGCATGGATTGTCTTAGAAAATGTAGACCCCTTAGGGCTTTGTTGGGTTGTACCTCTGACAGAAATCCTTAATATTCTATATAGAGTATTTCCTTTTTAAATAATCAGAAATGATAAGGCATCAAAGTGAACATTAGTTCCATGGAAATATCCAACTATTTAAGAACGCCAAGAACCTTTAAAAGTAGTAGAGGCCTTTATTTGTGACAAATACATTACAACACGGTGAAATTTGCATATCCCAGCTTGTTAGAAAGCTGGGGTCAGTTAGCAGGGTCAGCCATGATACACTGCCCCTGAAGCAGAGCAGGATAAGGACCTTGCTTAAGGGCCAAACCAGTGACCTTCCAATCCATAACTCAGAGTCTTTAGCATTAAAGAGTGAATGGCTCTAAAATGAAACTTTGGGAATTATATTGAAACTTAAATGGTACATTGCATTAATTTAGAGCAGTTACAAGCAGGAATGTTTTCTCACATTTCTTCTGAATTTTCCTTGACAGTTGCCAAATTTCCTTGTGTGCGCCTTACGTGTGTCTTTGTTTTAAAATCTTGGCACAGTAAGAACTTTTTTAGATGCAGACCTTTTTTTTTTAAAGCAATTGATCTTTTTTTGGTAGTAATCAATTGCCTCTTTAACAAAACACATGGTGTAAACTTGTCTTAATAACTCAAAATGATTTATACCAGATATCCTGGCTTGAAGTCCAGATGTCTTAACATGATGCAGAATTGTTCTTTCATAAAAAGACTTGGTTATTTAATTCTGATTCAGCACACCTGATTTGAATCTCTATTGTTGGGACATGCAAAAAAAGGAAGACTTTCTAGATCTGGTGAAGGGTTCATTTTTGTGGTTTATATCACTGCAGTTGTCCCTATCCTTTTGAAAATCTTACTGTACTGTGATTGAAAAGTTGAACAGCAGGATGGATGATCTAGTTATGCTTGAGCTTCCATTAAGTTGTGTATAAAATGCATGAATGTATAATCTATCTGTAACTTTAAAATCTTTAATAAATATGATTCTTATAAAATTACATTATTATTTTTTTTAAACCATTGTTAGATGCTTGCTAGCTAAACAAAAGCCAGTGGACTTTGGTATGTTAAAAGAACCAAACATTTATCTTGTTTGGGTTTTTTAAAACAACAATATATAAAGAGTGGTATAGCAAAAGAATAGGGGTTCTTGTGTCATAAACCAAAATTGAAAATAATAAAAAAAAAGGGAACTATTGAGAACTGTTTACCAAGCCACATCCTAACAATGGCACAATGTCTGGCTTCTAAACTGTGTGTTGTGTGATAATAAATAACAATAGTGCGATTGCCAGGATGTCTGTATGGTGCATGGGGAATGGTGCTTAGCACCACACTGACACTGTTGGCTGAAGGTTTCTGAAACATTCACTATATACATCAACCCACCCACCAGTTTTCCACATTCCAAAGTATTTGCATTTTTCTGACCATCTTCCACTATGCGGAGTGGACGGTTTGACGCTGCTATAACATTTCTATTGTAAAGCTCACACGTGGCAGCAATTCCTGTGAATCAAGTCTTTTGTTAGTACTGTAATTGTAAGAAAGGACCTTGAAAAAAAATATTGTTTTGTATTTTATTGTATCAGAATAATTATTTGCTGCATTTGCTGTTGCGTAAATGCAATGGCTGCTATATTCACATTTTTTTAAATGCCACTATATGTCAAAAAGACAAAACAGGCAGAAAGAAATAATGAAGTGAAGAAAGAAAGACTGACAGACAAGAATCGACAACCAGCAGGCGCCCAGAAACTGTGATCTCTCTGGCAGGGTGCTAGTTTCCATCCATGAGGATATGAGGGGCCTCTTTGTTCCCTGATCTGTCATTCTGAAATGTGAAAGAAAGAAAAAATGTAATTGAGGAACAATTTGTTTTACAAGCAGAGTAATTTCACGTACCTTCTACCTTCTAGTTTACTTCTAGTGAATACTCCAACAAACATAAATACAATTCTATTAACATTTACTCATCCTGCTTCAACATACGATCAGTTAATTAGTAAAAAGGATTCTTCATTAGAAACAAACCAAATGTCAAAGAATCAATCTAGCCAAAATAAACAGCTTTAGTTTGTTCTTTTAATTCAACAGAGCTTCCACAGCGAAATTCTTAGTCTGTCAAATTCCTTTTCTTATGTAAATTATGGCTAAGGCGGATTTTATGCCAAGCATAAATAATGTTGCTGCAGCAATGATCTCACCATAACAACAAACCAGCAGCAAGCGACTGTCAGTGAGATTTATGGTACAACCCGTTTTGATAGTATCTGTTTCCAACGTTGCGGTGTGTTCACATGTGTGAAAGATATTTTATATGTTGTTCCGGGGAGGTATTTCGGACAAAATGAGGCCAAATCAGCTAAATGTTAACCTTTAATGTCATTTCCAAATGTTGTCTTTAAACTGCAGTAATTCTCCCTGATCATGAACCCTGATGGTTATTCCTGTGCATACAGTATACCACGTCTGAATGTAGCAGTGCTCAGATTATATGAACCATCATAATATCATAATAATGTCAAATAAGATTTTCCACACAGCCACTGAAAGTGTTGCATTACAGTGTTTGTACACTCCTGAACCAGTTTTACAACAAATGGATGCGTCAGAGATAGGTAAATATAGAGACATACCATAAGCCTTATTCAATACTGTAAGTATTCTTTTTGCTTTGTCTGTCTTATATCTTGCGCACGTGTCTTGTGCGTGAGACTTTGACCTATTCTTTTGCATGTTCACCTACGGTGAAAAAAGTGCTTTTACTCACTTTGGCAAGATCTTGTAATGTCTGAGAGAATCAGACAGATCAACTGAAAGGAGATGGCAACAACTCAGTGGCTCAATGACCTGAGAAGACCTCATCCAGGTTTTTTCCGGCGTTGAATTAAAGGCTCCAGTTCACAGCAAAGAAAATAACTGGGGAAGTGCTGCACTTAAATAGAAGCCTAGTTTGATCATTCAGTTAGGTACCCAAGTGATACATTTCCTAATAAAGACTAGGAAACCTCCTGTTTTTTTTAGTGTCAATAATATATTTTAATCATTGCTGAAAGACATAAGCAAAATGTTAAATAAAACAAATATAAAACCGACATGTAACAGACTGAACTGAAGAACTGTATTCCAGTAAGGCAATGAATACAGTGATTACTAAAGATTGTACTTTTCTTAATGTGTGACTATCAGTAACTTTTAATCTATGTGGGAGGCATGGTAGCACAGTATGTTTTAGTTCTAGGCTCAGATTACTGTCTGTGCAAAGTGTCTCAAGTTTTCTACATGTTCAAATGGGCTTTCACTGGAAACTCCAGTTTCGTCCCACTATTCAAAAATAGGTAGGCACAGTGTCTATACTAAATTGCCCCTCATTGTAAATATGTGTGTGGATGTGTGCAAAAATAGTGTCCTGTAATTTACTGGCACCCCATCTGCGGTAATTTTTTATATACTTCTTGGGGAATGACTACAACCAGTATGACTACAGCCAGGATAAAAAAGATGCAGAACATTGAAAATAAGTAAAATTGCCCTAAGCTAAATTATGAATATATACACATAGCTTTTTATACAATTGAGTAAACCAGAGTCCCTTGAAACAAAGAACCTACAACTATATAGAAATTAAAAACTGACTGAATTAAGACTAGCCTGTGGATATTAGCATGTCTTTAATCTGGCGTGTTTAAATGGATAATTCATATATCTAATACATGTACTAATACTTGATTGTCATCCCTGATCCCTAATAAAAAAAGGAACCTTTGCTTCTAGGCCTGCCCTGGTGACGTAGATCCAGGTAGATCTGGTATGTGACAATAACAGCAACAGACAGTCAGATTAACACACCTCAGATAGCATCAGAGTAAAAATGACGTCAGTACAAGAATGTGAAACACTTTAAACGTCTTATAAAGGTAATGCTTAGTTCAACCATGATACTGAGGAATCATCTGCATTGATTGCTGTAAGAAACTTGATGGCATTGAAGACTGTTTTAAAATATTTTAGAAATATATTGTAACTGGGGAATGTTAATTTTATTCAAGGAGTGCATAGCATTTTTATTGTGTTTCCTGGAGTGTGGTGAGTCAAAGCCATGCGTCAAACTATGTCTTGCTTATGTTCCAATTCAATTTAATCCGCCACTGCAAAAGGCAGGAGAGCCAGAGGAACCTAGAGAAACCCAGGAATTATGTCTACATCGGTGGTGGTCTGAAAGTGGGACCGTGGCATATCTGATTTGCAATGCTGGCATGTAAATTTGCCCCCAGGAACACATATAAGTGGGAAACTGGGAAAACCCTTCACATTGGCATTTTTTCAATTTTTTTGGAAGTAAACTTGGATTAAACACAAAAGTGCACAATGAGAAAATTGAATTTCAAATGTCCATTCCAATTGCACAGTGTATAAACTGTGTATAAACTTACAGAAACATACAATTGGAAGTTTACAATGTTTAATAAATTCTCACTCTGATTATTAGCCTTATCCACATTAATCTCTAACTTATCACACAAAGTCACCTCGCAACATTCACACATGAGTCTTTTCACTCATTACTCTGTTGATCTATGTTAATGGAAATAATTATTGATGCATTCTGTCTATTATTAATGTGTTTATATTAAGTAATGTAGACATTCCAATTTTAGGTGTGTGTAAGCGTGTGTGAGCTCTGCTTTGATCATGAGACAATATAGAAGCTAAACTGGCTTGTCACCAAACATGATGCTTATAGGCAGTTTGCCTACAAGCAAGTCAAAATAAGAAACAACAATAAATAAACAATTTCCACATTATTTTGGCAGTTTTTTTTTTTAGTTAAACTGGAATGACATTCGACAAGTTTTTTTTTTCAGATTGCCAAACTTGTAATGTGTAATTCTTTTAGATAAGCAAATTGCATTATTCCAGCTTTCTCTCAAGGCAGTATTAATATGTTGTTGCTTGTGTTTTTATGCATAGATTTGCACATCACTAAATGATTTTGTCATTTCTTTATGATGTGGTGCTAATGATCTCAACCCCAAAATGTGACACATCACATGACAATAGGTTATGTTTAATTTATTAACAGTCACTAGATGCAATTTAAAAATATAAATATATAATAATATTATAAAACGATGAAACATAATGAGACACTTTAAAGGATATCTTTAAAAGATATTGAATCAGTTTGCTCAAGTAAATTGAGTCAGTGACCAAAGCTTTGAGTGAATGATGGTGAAGCTACTGTACCATTTTTACCTTCTCTTTCTTTAACATTGACAGATGCAGTGTTGGACAGTAACAGAGTAAATGTAATTCTTTAGCTTTTCAAGCACGCAGCAAACCACCAATCAGGGTCGAGCGCGTGTTCTGTTTTTAACTTGTTTTGATTGCCGTTTGGTGGTATCTTCTGGTATTTACTGTTCAGCATCATTTCAACAGTAAGCAGAACATTAAAAGAGGAATAAACTAGGGAAGAACCTCCTGACTCAAACTTGTCACAACACCAGTGGCCTTATTTGCATGATGTTTTGATGTAATTAAAAAGAAGGTTTTGGTTTCATGATTATTTTAAAAGATATCGATCAGTGTTTGACTAATTAATATCATTCTATTATTAGATTGGTCATATTAAAATTCAATTAATAGATTTGAATAAGCAACAGTTTGTGATTTAAAAAAAAATTAAAACAGAACATTATAGCCCTAATAAATCATAGTACTTTGGATACTTAATTACATTTAAGGCAAATAGTTTTGTACTTTCACTCAAGCGAAGATTTTAATAGAGAAATTTCTTTTTACTGGAGTAATTTTTTATCTAGTGTATCTCTACTTTAGTACATGGTTAGTGTAATTCTTTCACTACTGGACAGATGCTTTCTAATACAAAATGCTAGGTGCTAATAATACTGCATCTGACAAATGTCTAGACATGTGATTAATATTTTGATTTGAACAGCACTCAGTATGTAGCTGGTATACCTAAATGCTAAATGAATGAGCTTAACACTATGCTGAATTTATATTTTTCTGTATAGGTGTGAAGTGCATTTCAAACAATGGAGCAGTTGAGAACATCTTGAGTCGTGGACATTCAGCCAGAGAAGGAGGAGGACTTTGCATGCCTTCCATATGCAGTAAGTGTTAAGGGTTGTGTGCCCATACTAGTGTGCTAATGTTTGGAGCGTGCTCAGCCTGCGGTGGAGTTCAATCCTCCAGGCGTCTGCCAGCAGTGCTGCCGTGGGACTGGAGCTCTTTCCGTCATCTGTAGGCCATAATGCCCTTATTGTGCCAAGCATAGAGCTGACTTTACAGACACCACAACGCGCCATGATATCGCCACTGTCCTATGGCCGCTGCTATTAAAAACTTGACAAATTTCCAGAGGTTCAGGTCAGTCTTTAGAGGACTGTACATGTACTATACTAAATGCTCAGTATACAACATAATGTAGACTTTATAGGACAGATTCCAAAGGTCTAGGAACACCTAAGATATTCATAGTGGAAAAAGTGACAGAAGTAAATTTTAAAAGGAGAAATGTAAAAGTCTTGCTTGTTTTCAGACAGATGACGTTAATAGCTTGGAAACAAGACGGGCTTTGTACCTCAAAATGAGATTACAGGAAATTTATTATTGCTAATAAGTCGAAGTGTCCTTTCATGATGACCAATAATGCATCATTACATGATGCACAGACACATCTGGAAAAGGTTTGTGAGTCATAGACATTCCCATTTACTGTGATTTGACGAAAATACATATAAATCTACTCCTGTGGGTCGTACCCAACCCAGGTGCGTATGTAATGCTGTTAATCGTGAATTTTAATACTGAAAATATGGTGCTAAACAAGACACTTAAGCCATCTGGTTGTCCCTGGATTTGTCTTCAGGCCTTGATATGAGCTCTATGACATGATCTGGGCTTCAGTTAATAGGAGTGCTTTGTGTTCCCAAAATAGCTTGAACCATTTGTTTAAAGGCTTGCTACTGGAAAATAACAGTAAGCTAGCTTTTATTTAGCATGTGTTTGGTCTCTCCACATTATTGGAGCACTTCAAAGAGCAGAGCACGCCCAGGCAAGTTTTGTTAAACTGTGTAAAAAGACTTTCCACTGTGGACAAAGAAGAACAGAGCCACCAGATGGATTCTGACAGACACAGTGCTAGAAGCAGGGGGGAGTTATGAATGCGAACAAAAACCAAAGCAACAGAGAAACGCCTTATTTATTGAGCATGAAATGAGGAAATCCTTAATGGAATGTAATTAGCTGCAAGCAAAAGAGAAGTAAGTTGTAGGTTTTATGGATCATGTCAAATGAGTGCCAATTATCAACCGCCTTATTACCAATTACAAAACTTTATAAACATCCAAAGTGTAAATGAATGAAAAAGCCATGTGTCGAATTAGCCGTTTTTTAAGCTTGTGTATGTGTGTGTATGTATGTGTGTGTGTGTGTGTGTGTGTGTATGCACGTGCCTGTGTAAGTGTTAGGTTTCTCTGAATTTGACTAAAATTACTGAAGTATTGTTTCCGTTGACACTATATCTGATCTAAAATTTAGGGTGTTTTCATGGATAGGGAATTAGATCACCAAGTTTTTCACTGCAGGTTTTTTTCTCTTTATTTCTTATAATTTTTTTACTAAAGCAACTCCTCCACATGTTCCTTTCCTCCTCCACTGCTCTTGGCTACACTGATAAGTGCATTAAGATGCTAAAATCTCACTTTGCTTTTCACCCATTTACCTTGTACAATCTTTGGCAAAAATCTAGAAAAGTCTCCTTTGTAGAATCTGGAAGTGCTTTTCCCAAAGTCTTCCATCTCACTTCTCTTTTTTGTAGGTTTAAATGTGCTCATGTAGCATAGGGAGTCATTTTCCCCTCAGTAGGAGAGCTGGGGTCTGTGCTTGGTCTGTACTGGAAAAGTTTATGAATCAGTTTGCAATGCATGAACCAAACAAACTGTATGCAGCTTAAGTTGTTATTGCTTATTTTACAAACTAAATGCATTTATATGCTAAGCATGTGTATATTCATCTAAACATACTGTAGCATTATGTTTATGTTTTGATTTGTTTATGAAAAATTTATTGAACTCTTTTTGAATTGCTTTGTATGTTTGCTCAGCTTCTTATCCTCCATGATTTCTGGTATTTCATTTCAAGTTTAATTAAACGGAATAAAAACAGTGTATTGATACCAACTCATTTTACTCCTCCAAAGCTGTAGACTGCTCCAATGCAATCTTTATACAGTAGAGAAAACCAACCACGTAATAATTCCTGAAAGAGGAAATCCGGGCACCAACGGGAACGAGATATTATTTTTGAGGTTGATGTCAGGATCCAAAATTGTAGACTGATCTCTCCTCTCAAATGATGCTTGACATGAGCGCTCCTCTAAACTCCCACATTTTTCCAGCCTTTATGTAATACAGGGATAAATGAAAAACCAGCTGCTGTGTTTGAAAAAAAAAATATAAGGAGAGAGACAGCGTGCTGGGAAATGAGGAAAGTCTTTCTGCTCTTGCAGACTTTGGTCTTGATGGACAGCCAGGAGAACTGCATGACTAACAAACTGTGGATCATCTAATGTCTACTCTCCATAAAAACATGTTGTGCAAGTTTGAGTGCATGATTTTCGTTCTAGCTGAACATCTTTGGACCATTATGTCACACCCTTTTCAAAGCTGAACACATTTTGCAATAAAAGTATTGTTGTGCTTGTAAAAGAAAATATGTCGTAAACTCATTTTATTCTTATTTAGAGTCATGCAGTTAAAAAACACAGGGTAACTTTTATTTGTTAAATGCATCATTATGATTGTGATGATTTCATAGTGATGTCTATGTACTTCAAAGTGATACCTATGTACTTCATAGTGATGAATGTGATTAATAGTAAATATTAATATTAATGTTGATATTCAAGGGTAATGTGTAATAAGAATTTGCTGCTTGTAGCTCCTGGTTGAGCATTTTACCAAATGTGTAATGCCTTTCCTGGTAACATTTATCAGTGTCTAAAATGAGAGAGATTAACATTGCAGATGGTGGATCACGTCGAAAAATTCCATTTACATTCCAGACCGCTCGAGGATCTTCCAAAAATACTTCTGAATGATAAACTGGTTTTCTTTTACAAAAGAATCAATAACAGATCCCAATGTCTTGCAACAGCAAATAGATTCAGCAGCATGTTGTTTACAAGACAATTTATTAAATCAGTAATTAAGTCCAAACACATCTCCAGCTCATTTTGATAAGGTCCAGAATCACAAATTGCAGTTTTAATATGGAGTTTGTTTGAGCCAGATCTCCACTCTTGACACCAACATACACCCTGATGTGAAGCCAAGAACTAAATAAACCACGGCTTGATTTATGGAAAACAGCAATCGAACTTGGAACATTGTGTGTACATGTGATGAATTGTTTATGACTGAAGAAGAAGAAAAGTAAAAACACAAGGACAAAATAATACAAGTCTTCTTGGGTCATTGTGGATTGAAACAACATCATGGATATCCTTTATATGATGAAGGATTTGGAATAAAAGGTTAATTCCTCTTTCATGATAACTCATGGCACAGGGCTCTCGAGATTATATTTTAGTTACACTGTTCTGTCAACTTTAATTCAGGCAAATGCACTGAATCGTTCGGTTTTATGGTTTGCATTGCTTCAGTGTTTTGTCTCACTTCCATTTTCTGTCACAGCTCTTTAATCCAGTGTAGCTCGCAGATCCCCTGTGGATTTATATTATGTCTGGCATCTGAGTGAGTTCATTAAAAACGGCTGAGACAGAAAAACTCAATTCAACTAATTGTAACTTTTTCCTGAATTATGGTGTCATGCACAGCCACCAGCAATTAATAGTTCACTCAGCCTTAGTCAACTCTATATAATTGCTTTGGGTGTTTTCTGAGTAGTCTCTGCTGACGTGTTATAGAACACTGCCCTGTAGTTTAATCAACAGATACGCTTTGCTTTTGTACATTTCAGTTAATTTCATTAATTTATTTATATGATACAATCCTTCTGGAAAGTGGAGAAAAATGGATCTCATGATGCTTATATAAAGTGTTTGAGAGAAAGTAGCCAATGCTACTTTTACAGGTTCATGTAAGCAAAGAAAGTGCCTTTATTGGCCTTTTAAAAAATATTTCCAAGAAAGCAGCCATAGTAATAGTGTTTCCGTTGCAGAACATTTTTTTTATTGGTTAACATTGTACTATTGTATTAGTTGGTTTATCCTTAAAAGGCCCAGCTGTTTATTATTTCTGCTAGTATGTATAATATAAACTTTTTTCTATATAATGAATGTGTACATTATGTGTACACCATTAAGTGTGACAATGAGAAAAAATCTGAATATTGTAAAATTTACAAATTTTAAATTTTACACTGCAAATTTACTTAAGAATAGTAATAGTATATTGAATACTAGTACATTGAAATATTAACATTGTGTATTGTTTTCAAAAATAAATAAATAATCTGTTTATGTTGTCAGCATTGTAATGAAATCATTCTTTCATTTGCATTAATGTATTATATAATATATATTTTTGTAAATATTAGATAAGGCAATTATTACTGAAATGCAGCATAATCTCTTTAAACACAGTAATGGTAACCATCTTAGTTGAAAGGTGTTACACAAGCTTATTGATTATTAATGTCTCCACTCTACAAACTGTGTAGTAAACTCTGCCCCCTGCTGTTTGACCTCGAAGAGAACAACATGCGATTTTTTTTTTAATTCACTATGTATTACTTTCCAACACTAATCAGTCCCTATATATATATGTATATATATATATATATATATATATATATATATATATATATATATATATATATATATATATATATATATATATATATATATATATATATATATATATATATATATATATATATATATATATATATATATATATATATATATATATATATATATATATATATATTAATTACAATCCTGATCCATCCTCAGTGTTCCTGTTATAAATACCATTATATTTATAACAACTTTGAGGATGTATCTGGACTGTAATTAATATTAGCAGTCTGTAATTACTGCACATCCTAACAATGATGAACTCATCGGGTTTTACCCAGATGAGGATGTGTTCACTTTTGAGACTGGTTCCTCTCAATGTTTCTTTCTCATGCCATCTCAGGGATATTTTTCTTGCCACAGGCTACTCATTAGGGATAAACTTACAATAAAAAAAAAAAAACTTCCCTGTAAAGCTGTTTTGAGATATTGTAAGTTGCATTGCATATAAAAAGTTGCAGTAAGACATTTAATACATTTAGTTTACTATACACACTACATATCCTAATAGTGTATCATTAAATAAATAATGTACATAATAAATATGATATAATGTGAGCTTAGCAATCCTTTAAAGGTTTCTTTCTCTTTATGATTGAGTGGATGAGTGGATGTTCTGCAACTGATCCAACAGTACTGTATTTAGATTGTCTATGAAGTTATCATATTCACATTACTAATTTTTAAATATATAAAATCAGTTTATTATAATTATTTCTGTATTATTATTATTATTATTATTATTATTATTATTAATATTATTATTATTATTATTATAATTATATGTGTTTGTGTTGCTAATTAATGCATTACCAACTATTTCTGTACACAAGCATTTGCCTTCCATGAAACCAGTTGTTTTTCTTTCTTCACAGTGAAATTAAAAGAGACACCACTTACTCTACACACACACACACACACACACACACACACACACACACACACACACACACACACACGAGAAATGTATCTGTTCGTTGTGTGTTTCAGGTGGATGGTTTGTCTGGGTTTGGTTCTTCCTTGCCCTACCCTCAAGTGTAATAATCTCAATAATCTTATGACGCATGGCAGCATCAGCTACTGTATGTAAAAATAACCCTCTGACTGTTGTTATTGGATACACTGAACAGACAGAGGCAGGAGGAAAAAGGATCCTCCTGGTCCGGGTGCTGCCATGGAGACAGGGCATGGCTGTAATGCTTTAGAGACCTGTTCAGCCGGTGCTCCCTCCCACAGGGAAACTGTGTACTGGAGGTTTGGGCAAAATATCTCTGAAACATGTTCTTCAAGTAGAACACGTCTTTAAATAGAGCACAGTAGTATGAGTGACTCTTAAAAAAAAGGAGCTTTGGACTGCTCACATGATTTTCTGCATTTGGTGTGCCAGTTTGCGTGAGGTAGGGCTTATATTGAGGTGTGGCCAACAGGTGTGAGTTCCAGCAACGTCAGTACCTGGATAACCTCACATGAGACAGAAATCTGTCTGTTCGTTACAGGTCATCTACAAATCCTACAAACCGGATTTTACTTTTAAGAGCTGACAATTGCAGGTAGGACACAATTCTTTTTTTTTGGTAATTGGATTCTGATTAAAAAATAAATACACATAAGAAAGTAGAAGAATCTATGTAAGTAAGTGAAAGCTCCAAAACTGACCGAGTTCATCAAACTATCTCTCAGCAGTGATACCAGAGTTAAATTATTTGATAGAAATTAATAAAAAGCTTTAAAACACTGTCCGTTAAACAATTTTGTGTTTTGCTGTGTCTATTATTGATGTGAGAAGAACTAAAGAAATGCTACATTGTACTACATTGTCATTGTTACTTCAATAACAATGGTTTAACAAAGGTCATATCACACCAGGCAGATTTCCATATATTCAAAACAAGCACATTTCCTTTCCATAGCCTTCTCTGAATACTTCCCTTTTCATTTACAGATAAAAACATTTAGTGATCTATCTTTTAATAAAAATAAATAAATCCAAAAAAACCCTTATATGTTAATTTACTGTGTATGTATATGAAATCCTCAAAATGTGATTTACCATGTATATATTTACACAACTGTACTGGTTATATTGTGGTTGTCTACTGTGAGTTCTACAACATGGCTGTTTGCCTATTGTTCGAAACTATGCTATAAGTGAGTCTAAACCAGTTAGGTGACCATTCCTTTTGTTTCTTCTCTTTATCCAGTTCACATTTTCAATGCAAGTTGTACAGGAAATTTGTATCTCTATATGGTAAATCCTAATCGTTCGATTCGATCTAAATATTGAAATCAAAATATTGAAAATAAGTATCTCTGAAATTCCTTCAAAAGACTCTTAAGATTAGCCAAAGCTAATTTTTGGTGTGTTACTGAAATACTCTTTATTGTTGATCACATATGAGATTACTTTTTTTGAGATGACTCAAGCTATGCAGCAGACGATTAAGCCAAATAACTTCTTTTGCATCAGAGTGCTATTATGTATACATACATACATTTATGTTTAACGAAAAAAAAAATATATATATATATATATATTTATTCCTTTATTTATTTATTTATTTTTGTTAAACATAAGTTTTATCAGTAAAATATTGAATAATAATATTAATAATAATAATAATAATATTAATAATAATAATAATAATAATAATAATAATAATAATAATAATAATAATAATATATACTGACAGACACTGATTACATATTTGATTTTAACAAATACAAAAACAATAACGGCTTCCTATACTGTTGTGTTTCTTTAATCAGGGAACGTGCAAAAGTAAAATGTATTTAGGCTTGGCCTTTGCTTCAGCTTTACTGCTGACACTCCAGAGCCTCCAGATTGTGTCAACACAAACTGCTAATCTGTTGAACGAAGTAAAACCTTCTGTACCAGCCCAAGGGATACCTGATAGCTGGAAAAGAGACAATGATGCAAACGTAACAGAAGATGGGGTTAGTGGGGATTATTATTATCAAGCCAACAACCAGCCTGTCACAGTAGTAACAACACAATATAATGGTGATAACGTCAATGCGGACACTTTGCCTCAGACTACACTCAGCACAACAGAAAACAATGAAACTTTGATCCAGCAAAATCCAGTCACAGAGAACCCATACCTGGAACCTTCAGCCACTAATGGGAGCAGTGTAAACCTGACAGAGACCAACACCACAAGTCCAAGTCCTGGGAATTCTACTACTACTACTGCAAATACTACAACAACTACTACAACTACTTCTTCTGATCCTGCTTTAAACATCACTCAGGGCACAACATCATCAGGAAGTGGGAATGATACGACTACAAATGCACCTCAAGACACAAGTTACACAAGCTCAAATTCTACAACGACTACCAGCCAAACCAGTGTTGTACTGCTTAATGAAACAAGCTCCGTTTCCACCACAAATGCAAATGGAGGATCCCTTGATGTCAGAGACAACATGAATGGAGGTAAAGATCAAAACCAACATGACTCATAACTCATAACTGAAAAATCTTTTGTTCTTACGTTCTTATTTTGTCTGTTTCACTTTATTTAAGTTCCAAGCATTATTTGACAGGGGGTGGGTGGGTGTGTGTGCGTGCAGTAAAAGTTAGTAAAAGCCACAAGGTCATTCTGTCTTTTAAAACCAAGTGTGCATGCTACCTTTTCCTGGAAAAATAGCAGGTAACACGATAATTTTTCCCCTTTGTTTGCTTTCTTGTGCTAAATACAGATATAGTTCTATCCTAATTAAAAATGAGAACAACAACAAAGAAAAAGATTCGATAGCAACCTGGAAATAGGATTCTTTATTCTTTCCGAGACACATATTGTATTGTATTGATCATTTTTAGAAAACAAAAAAGTGCATCCATAGCCAAACAACACATCTCTTGGTTTTCAGCCTCCAGCTGTCCCATATTTTCAGTGTCTCATTTCAGTTATACAACTCCCACTGGCTTAATGTGTAGGCTTCGGTTTCAGGGCTGGCTTGTCTCTTGTGCTGGACCAAGGGCTCTGGTTACTGACACCTAACCTTAAAGCACAATGAGTGCTGTGTTCCCTCATCAAGTCCTGGAAGGGGTTACACCCCCAGTTCAGGAAAACACTAGTTGATGAAAAGCTAACCACTGACCTAACTTTATTATACCCAATCAAAGAAAGCAGGTGTTTCCCATAACCAGTATTTCTTAAAACCTGAGTAGTTGACCATAAATGTATTGCAAAATTACTACAAATGCCAACTAAAGTATCAGAACAAGATCTAATCAATATCATTCTCAAAATTGGCCTTATGATAAGCAATTGAGTTTGGTATAATTTAATCATGTGTTCATTGAATCATTGCAGATCTATCTTCAGATACTCAACTGCAAACCAAAAGTAAGGCATGGGGTGCCATTCTGGGTATCGGCTTTGGGGTGGCACTTATTGGCCTGGTGCTGTATGTCATTGTAAAACGAAGGAACCACAGAGATTTCTCTCACAGGAAACTAGTGGAGGAAATGCCAGGTGAACCAGGTAATAACCCATTATATATCATCCTCTTTATGAATTAGATAGCATCAAGAGCTGTACAGATTCAACAACATAGAAATAACAGCTCATGCTTCACAGTATAGGACAGAAGTCTTTGCATCAAGTCTTTGGTAAGGGGAAATTAAAATATAATCTGATTTACAATATATTTACATACTATTGGAGTATAAGTACTCTAAGAACGCCAAATAAAATCTTTCTGTGTCCTGCAACAAGACAACAATCAAAAATGAAAGGCAAAATCAACAGAAAAATATTGACAGAATTTTTTTATTGCAATGACTGTTTTTTTGCAGATACAAATAATACAGTCTGGTCTGATATTTGTGTGGGATTAGAGACTAATACTACAGAACATTACATTCATATGCTGTAAGGCAAATGTATAGGCAGATATCTATATAGGAATTTAAAACCAGCCATTTCTGAAATTTGTAACTTTTTGATGGAAATGTGTCAAATGTGTCACACTTATACTTACAGTAGTGTTACTTAACAACTTTGTCCTCTTTACTGTCTTTACTGACGATAAACATTTATGCTAAGCTTTATATTTATTCCCTATCTGATTCTGATCACAAAATGTTGCACTGATATTTCTGTATGTCTCTCTGGTTATTTCCTTGCTCTTAATTTGTTAATTTTTTCTATTGATAGTTCTCCGGTTGGACAATGGTGAGCCTCTGGACTTGAAATTTGATGGATTTGCATACTACAATCCTGGAGTGCAAGGAGACAACATTCAAATGACAAATTTTCCTCAAGGACACACTAACTAAAATCTTTTCAATGCCAAACAGACTGATATAATCAGAATTTTGATGATGTAAAGTTTCCTGTTAAGAACAAAGAGAAGCAAATTGCCAAAAGGTCTTTATCTATAGATGAGCTACGATCCAAAGCTTATGAGGTGTTTTGTTTATTCCTTTTACAGGTAAAATGCTGGGAAGTACAGATTAATAAATGTTGATTTTATACTTTAGATGTATTAATTTCCACATAGGATTAACGTGTGGCTTTCTGTCTGCTTATACTACACAGTAACCCATGTAATAATTAAATAAAATAACTTTTATAATAAAAATGATGAAATATCCCTGCCTATGGGCTGTAAAGGCTTCACTACAGGTTGTAATATATGTAATTTCGAATATATTTAGATTCATTAATATATACACATGAATAAAGTAAATGATAATGTAATGTTTAGTGTATATAGATTATACAGTTGTATAAAATCACCTCTAGAGCCTAAGGGGAAGATTTATATAATAAAAAAGAAAAAAAAGAACGAAGAATCTAATGGTTCTCATTACTGTTTGTGAAGATTCTCAAAAATTTAGGTGTGATTATTTGAAAGTTAATGTCAACTGGACTTCCATCTGGTTGGATCGAAATGTTTCAGCACTTATTCGAATAGACTTAAGAAGCTGCTCGGATCAGTAGTGAAATTTCCCCCAGATGCCTCTTAATACTGTTCCTATCGTTTAAAGATTTGCAGCTCATTGGCTGTTTTTGTCAGTGTGTAAATATTTTGTCATTACATCACCATGGCAATATTTTCATGTAGCTATAAATGAAGACTTTTTTATTTTTAATGGCATTATAATGACTTAATAAATCTCAGCTAAACCCTCATGTAAATATATTCTGTAGACATTACACACCTTAATCTAAATTCGTTTAAGGGATTCTATCTAAAGTAACAATAAAGGAGCTAACTCGTCAAACAAATATATCTAAGCACAAAGTGCTGGCACATCATTATATTGCTTTTGTATTATTCCCTATATGGCTAAAATGGACACTTCACCATAACACTTGTGTGATGGTCTGTACTTTAACATCTCATCCCAGATTTAGTCGTCCTTTGCTGGTATAATTATCATCGCTTTTCTGGCAAGGCCTTTCACTAAATTTGCTCATTTGGGCACACAAGCATCAATGAGGTCGGTGCACCAAGGAGGCGAGTAGTGCGTTCTGATTTTAATACATTTCAGAAAGCAATCAGTGGAATTAAGGTCAGGGGATTTTAGCTCCAGTGAAGTTATTTAACTGACAGTTGGGGAAGCACACATATAGATATGAAGCTGTATGATGTCTTTTTTGCATGTTGTTAGATAATAATAATATTGATTATTATTGTAATTAATAATAATAATAATCATTATTATTATTATTATCTAAAAACATGTAAAAGAAAATGCATACTTCTACAAATAATAATAATAGTACATGTCGTAGTAGTAGTAGTAATAATAATAAATATTATATTCATTATTTTTATAGAATTATACTAACAACAATGTAAGGAAATAATACTACTACTACTACTACTTCTACAAATAATAATAAAAGTACATGTCATAGTAGTAGTAATAATGATAAATATTATATATATTATTTTTATTGAATTATAATAACAATGTAAGGACAGAATAAGCATACCAAGCATACCTTGTATATACACCTTTTTTTATATATATCTTTATATATTTTATTTTTTATATAGTTTATACTTTATTTATCTGCCTTATTTTTCTTGGTTATTTTTCTCCCCATCCTATTCCCTCATGCCGGACCGTCGTAAAAAGTATTTCACCGCATGTCGTACCCTGTATGTATGTGTATGTGACAAATAAAATTTGATTTGATTTGATTTGAATATTACTACTACTAATTCTACAAATAATAATAATAGTACATAATAATAATAATAATAGTAGTAGTAATAATAATAAATATTAAATTCATTATTTTTTATAGAATTATAATAATAACGTAAGAAAAGAATACTACTACTACTACTTTTACAAATAATGATAAGTGTACATGTTGTAGTAGTAGTAATAATAAAAATATTATTATATTCATTATTTTTTATATAATAATAATAATAATAATAATAATAATAATAATAATAATAATAATAATGGAAGAAAATACTACTACTAGTAGTATATCCTCCAGACCAGTAGGGGGCCCTAGAGGGGTTTCAGTCTCTTTTGTTGCCCTATTGAAGAAAAAAGCGGTTTTTCTTTATAATTTGTTATTGTTGTACCCTGAAGGTGGGAATGAACTAAACTTCGGAAATGATCAAAACAGAAAAAGTCTTACATTTAAAGAGTTCGCGGGGAAGAAAAGTTCGTGTGGTTCGGGAGCTCTATCTGCGGGAGCAGGTCCCGTGCGGAAGTGTGCTGTGCCAGGCGGAATGTCAACACGGTGAGCGCAAAACCAGCCGCAGTCATGGACATCACTTACATCATTTACTACAGTCTATACTTATACATTTAAAGATTTATTGTCTAAATAAAAGTGGGAATTTTGGTATTTCTACAGTGAAAGTTTGCAGTAGGTAGCATGCATTATGTGTGCAATGAGCAGTTCACAACTCTTGAGTCCTGTTTAATTAAAGAGTTAATAAGATCAATTATCTACAAAATTAGTAATTAAGTGAATCTAATTAGATCATGCTTCAGGGGATATGTGTTAATTTAAAACAAATTGAAATAGAAATAATAATTGAATGAGAACAACAGCTGCTGTTGCTTCCAGCAGTATATATGCTTAATCAGCTTCTGCAGGACTTCTGCCATGTGTAACATTTTGCCTCTAGATCCATCAGAACTAGATCATTGTTAGTGTTGGGTGTGAAATACCTCCACACCTTGCTTCTTCTCATTTAAGGCATGCTTCAAGCTGTTTGTGTGTGTGTGTGTGTGTGTGTGTGTGTGTGTGTGTGATGTTGGAATCACTGAAAGTTCACCATGTTTTGATGAAGATCTTCAGGATTGTTTTACCCTGATCATCTTCATGGTGAATCCTGAGACGAGGTTGTTACGCAACCTGGAATCGGCAGGCGCCATGCACGCGTGTTTACAGGCTTTTTATTGTCATTCCAAACATATAAAGTGCAGTACACAGTGACACGAAACATCGCTCCTCAGAACCGAGGTGCATCAGACACACGAATTAAAAACGTGGACCTCAGAACTACACAAAACTAACACACACTACATTTATTGCATTTGGCAGACGCCCTTATGCATTACATTTATCTAATTTGTACAACTGAGCAGCTGTGGGTTTAAGGGCCTTGCTCAGGGGCTCAGGGGCCCAGGAGTGGATGGATTTCTTCTTCTTTCGGCTGCTCTCATTAGGGGTTGCCACAGCAGATTATTCGTCTCCATACCCCCCTGTCCTCTACATCTGCCTCTTTTACACCAACTACCTGCATGTCTTCCCTCACCACATCCATAAACCTCCTCTTCGGCCTTCCTCTTTTACTTCTTCCTGGTGGCTTCATCCTCAGCATTCTTCTACCGATATACCGCATGTCTCTCCTCTGCACATGTCCAAACCATCTCACTCTCACTTTGTCCACAAAACTAATTTGTCCAACTAAAAATACTGTACTTGTAAACAATGAAAGTTCTTCTACCCTTTGGCATGTTTTGTGGGTTTTTTAAAGGACATCCTATTAGACAAGAGAAGAACATGCGTGCTTGCACACAAACTGTAACCTGAGCTGAAAATGGAGCTCCACCATGATTCTCCAATACGAACTATTGATGTTTTTCTATTACACTATCTATACTTTATGCTTATGCAGATGGCAAGCTGCTGTCCGGGGATGTGACTCATTATGTGGTGCCAGATGCTGGCGTGGTGAGAGACTACCTGGAGATTTTTGAGTTCAGGGAGTTTCGAGGGGTGGTGTTTACACAGACTGCATGCCAGGCTTTACAAAACACACGTGGGCGCAGGTAAACCCTGACCATTATATGCAATATAGTCTATTTATGTGCATGCGGTGTTTCTTTTGTATGGAAAAATAAAAGCGTCTAAAATGTTGACATGCATTTCTTGTCCTTCTTTGTATAGGCACTATAACAGGCTGCGTGGCCTCCTAAAGGACCCACGGTATGACTGTGTCCTATATGCTAATGAGTTTCAGCGGTTTTCTTACTGTGCACGGAAAATGGGGGAATCACAAGAGAAATGGCAAACAAGGTAAGAAATTTTGGTGTTTTGTACGCCTATCTGGTGTTTGGTTAACTAATCTGTACTTGTTGCAGGTGTGTGTACAATGCAGCGGTGTGGTATTATAACCACCTGGCTAGTCTGATGTCAGTAGTTATGATCACAGAAGACCAGGAGGCCATTAAAGAGTATGGCAGTCAGAACAGTGGTGTTTACGTCGTCTCAACTCGGGTATGATGTCTATATTATAGACTTTCAGTCTGATTGATCCCTGTCACACTCGATCAGGCATAACATTATGACCACCTGCCTAATATTGTGTTGGTCCCCCTTTTGTCTGTTTGATCGGCCCACATGGACCAGCCTTCGCTCCCCACATGCATCAATGAGCCTTGGCCACCCATGACCCTGTCGCCGGTTCACCACTGTTCTTTCCTTGTACCTCTTTTGGTAGACACTGATCACTGCAGACCAGGAACATCCCACCAGAGCTGCAGTTTTAGAGATGCTCTGACTTAGTCATCTAACCATCACAATTTAGCCCTCGGCAAACTCACTCAAATCCTTACGCTTGCACATTTTTCCTGCTTCTAACATGTCAACTTTGAGGACAAAATGTCCACTTGCTGCCTAATATATCCCACCCACAAACGTGCCATAATGAAGATAAAATAGTGTTATTCACTCACCGGGCATAATGTTGTAAATAGGGGTGTTCCGATCAGATTTTTAGGGCCTATCCCCGATCACTGGAAGTTGTATCAACCATAGGGTCTATTTGAAGCCTTTTATTTATTTATCTATCTATTAATTTATTTATGCTACTTGTTAAATAACATCAAAAAGAAAAAATTTGAGAAAATGTAAGTGTAGTTGTGTTTGGTACCTTAACTGATGTTAACTGACTTTATTTTTAATACAGAAAATCATAAATGAAGATTAATGAACAACACAAAAAATAAATACGTATAAATCCTGCCGTTCATTTCTCTTTACCTGTCATGTCTGTACTCCCCACTAGAGGGCCGCACCCCACACTTTGAAAACCACTGACGTAACGTAAATCCAAGTGGGACACGAGTTGCCTGAACTCTTCGTCTTCAATGCATATGAATTTCATTACTTTGTCAAATATTTCTTTAGACAGCTGAGTGAGTCACACTTGAACCGTCCCTCTCACTCTTTGAAAACTGATAATATAGAGACCACCGAACTTCGTCCGGTTATGTTCGGCGACCGATCAATCGGAGCACCCTGAGTTATAATGTCATAATGTTATGCCTGATCTGTACATAATTCACTGTACCATATTAATTAATCTATTCTTGTGGGTACAAAATATTTGCAGTTGGTTTCATTGTAGTAAGGGGGTGCAATATAATATAACAGTTTGGTATATTTAGATCCAGATGTATGTTATTTATGTCCCTGCTGTGTGAGATTGTTTTCAGTAAAGCTTGAAACAAGCACACATCACTGCAGACCAGTGGAAAGTTTCAGACAAAAAAAATCTCACGTCAACAAAATGTTTAATAGACTGTACATATGAACATTTCATAGGAATACCTGGAGAGTTTTTGGCCAAACTTGCATGCAGCTCAAGAGCTGTATGCCTCCATTGCTCAGACCCTACAAGATCGAGAGAATGAAGGGGCAGAGAAAGAGTACTCTGAGCATTTACCTGCTGAGGTTTTGGAGTCTGGGATCAAATCTGGGAGATACATTCATGTAAGAGCCTCTTATTCCAATCAGCTGTACTTACACATGGTAAATGAAGTAGCAGGACTGCTTTTTTTTGCTTTCGGTCTAAGGTGACCACTGATGTTGCTGCATCCCTTTTTTTTCCTGTTTCAAGGGAACCCTGAGTGTGAACAAGCACCGTGCACAGCATGAGGCCTTTGTGCGTTTTGAGGGCTCTGCGAGCAAGAATGCAGGTAAGCAAACCCAAAAACTCTAAATACATTTAACCACTTTTAGCTGAATTGTGATCATTTCTGTTCATTCTTTGACATGTCCCTAGAGCTTAACAGTGATGTTCTGATCAATGGAATGAAGCATCGGAATCGGGCCATACACGGTGACGTAGTTGCTGTAGAATTGTTGCCTCGTGGTGAGTGGAAGGGTCGTAACATGGCTTTAACAGAGGGACGAGGAGATGAGAAAGGAGGGGAAACTCAGAGTCAGCCTATGCCGACAGGTAACTAACACAAACCTGGACATTGTCTTTACACTGGTATCATTTACTGTTACACAAGCTTCATGCAGTTACCCTAGAAATAAAAAACACATGTGACTTCATGTATACTGGATATAAATAAGATGTAGTTTTAATTATATAACTGGGTTTTTTTTAGAAAGAATTGCTTCCAGAAGGCAAAGTGACACTAATTAATGATCTTCATTCAAAGTGGAGAGTATTATCAGGAAGATGTAAAGTTTAAAAGGATTAATATAATTAGTACAAATTATTAATTTTAACCAATACAGCATTGACACATTAACATAACTTAATAACTAATACTACTAAGGGAAAGTTCATAGGACTGTGGTGAGTTTATTAGAGAGACAGCTCATGTAGGACGTTTTGGAGACAAGGCGAGGGAGGCGAGATTGTGATGGTTTGGACATGTGCAGAGGAGGGACATGGGGTATATCAGTAGGAGAATGCTGAGGATGGAGTCACCAGGAAGAAGGAAAAGAGGAAGACCAAGGAGGCTGCGAGACATGCAGGTACTTGGGTTGAAAGAGGCAGATGTAGAGGACAGGGTGGTATGGAGACGGATGATTCGCTGTGGCGACCCCTAATCAGAGAAGCCGAAAGAAGAAGACGACGACTACACGTTCCAGAATATGATGTTTTTTCCTCCTCTTTCTCTTTCTGTTCTCCTTTAGGCAGGGTGGTGGGTATCATACAGAGAAACTGGAGGGACTACGTGGTCACGTTTCCTCCTCGAGAGGAGCTGCAGACTCAGTCCCGAAACTCTCTGAAGATTCTGGCTATTCCATGGGACTGCCGAATCCCGAAGATCCGGATCAGCACCCAGCAGGCTGAAGCACTGCAGGTCAGGATTTTATATTACTCATATCTTATGGTGAATATATTACCTTTAATAGCATTTAATTCAAACGTAAATACATACTGTCATATGGTTTTAAAACATATGGACCTGTCCAATTATTGTGTAGAATCGTGACACAGAAAAAGTGACACAAATATATGTCTTATTTCAGTACATACAGCAGACATGATTTAGATTTAATTACAATTTGTGACACATATGTGATACTGAAAACTGATCAGAAATCAGAATTAATGTGAATTAATTAATGTTTTGCTAAATCCGTACCTATAATTGGTAGGAGGCTGCTCTGACAGCAAGCATTGTGCTCATTTTACATTTAGAGCAACTTACACCTAAGCAGTTGAGGGTTGAGGGCCCAGGAATGGCCGCTTGGTGGTGATGGGATTTGAACTCATGACCTTTCGCATAAGAAATCAAACACCTTTACCACTGAGCTAACATTTCCCACTAAATTATTGTAGTGTACACCGATCAGGCATAATATTATGACTATAACAATATGTCTAGTGAGTGAATAACACTGATTATCTCTTCATCATGGCACCTGTTATTAGGTGGGATATATTACGCAGCAAGTGAATATTAATGTCAAATTCCACGTGTTAGAAGCAGGAAAAATGGGCAAGCATTAGGAATTGAACATGACAAATTGTGACAGCTAGACGACTGGGTCAGAACATCTCCAAAACTGCAGCTCTTGTGGGATGTTCCTGTCTGCATTGGTCAGTATCTATAAAAAGTGGTCAAAGGAAGGAACAGTGGTGACCCGGTGACAGGGTCATGGGTGGCCAAGGCACATTGGGAGCAAATGCTGGTCTGTGTAGTCCGATCCAACAGACGAGCTCTTGTAGCTTCAATTGCTGAAGGAGTTAATGCTGTTAAAGCAAAAGGAGGACCAGCACATTGTTAGGCAGGTGGTCATAAAATTCTATAATACCTAATCGGTGGCCATAAAGTTATGCCTCTATGGTGTATAGTATATACACTCATACCCCAAAACAATATTGCTAGCCTCACATTGTCTTGTCAAAATAGAAGCAAATATGATACCATGTGATGCATGTACAATATAAGTAAATGCTAATGTTTGCTTAAGGACCATAGGGTGATTGTGCGAGTGGACTCATGGGAGAGCACTTCTCTCTACCCCAATGGTCACAGTGTGAGAGTCCTGGGGAAGGCCGGTGAGGTGGAGACTGAAATTCAGACCATACTGGTGGAGAACTGCATCAGTGTGACTCCATTCTCTGAAGCCCAGGTGAGCAGCATAGGGATTGTATAAATACTGAATACTACTAATACTGATTTCCTTTGCATATATACTGAATATTTAGTTTTTTTGTGTTTTTTTTACACGTATCTGTATTTTTGCAGTTGCGTGAGATGCCTGTGAACTCTAAAGAGCAGCCTTGGCAGATAGACCAGGCTGAGATAAGTGCTCGGAAGGACCTGCGTGAAACACACCTGGTGTTTAGTATTGACCCTCTGGGCTGTGAGGACGTGGATGACACATTGTCGGTGCGAACGCTGCCAGGGGGAAAACGTCTAGAGCTGGGGGTCCACATTGCAGATGTCACACACTTTGTTAAAGAGGGATCTCTCACTGATCTGGAGGCTCGCTCCAGGTTAGTGGTTCTAAATTTATGGTATATCTTACATGTCAAATAAAGAACATCCAGGTATAACCCATCCTATATCTATTTCTAAGTAAATGAATGAAATGGACAGCATTTATTTGATTGAATATGAGTGGTTATCTTTAACAATTTCCATTAATAAAAAAGACATCAGGAAGTATACTTTTGATCAGATGCTAGACCATTTTAGATTCCATACTATCTGTCCATTCAGAGCAACAACCTATTACCTGGCTGATCGAAGATATGACATGCTGCCAGCGGTGTTGAGTGCTGACCTCTGCTCACTGCTAGGAGGAGTGGACAGGTGAGTCAAATACACAACGCTTTTTTTGAAAGGCATTTCTGAAGTCCATAGAGGAATCATGAATGTAGGCTTTTTGGAAAGTCGCTTTGAATTTTGTGGATAAAATAATCCTCATCTTATCCTCATTTGTCTTTACTTTACTTTCTTTCTGAGAAATATATTATGGTTATTTAAACTTGCTTGCAATATAAATGCTATTGTTCAATAGCACTAATATATAAACAAAAAAAGAAGCAGTAGTATTTATTAGAAGTCGACTGATTGGTTGGATAATATTTGCTGATAACCGATTAATCAACCAATAGTTTTTAAAATGGATACTGGATAAAAAAAATAAAAAATAAAACACCATGTAAAATAGTACTGAACTTTTTAACAAAAATGAAAAAAAGAACACATTACTGAATCTTGAAAATGTGCTAAATGTGCAGAACAAACAGCACGTGGCGTCAGTGATTTACCTCTAGAGGCTGATCTCGTACTGTTTAATAATAATAATAGATACAATTTTATTGTCATTGCATAGTACAGGTACACAGCAATGAAATGCAGTTTGGCGTCTACCAGAAGTGCAAAGAGTAGCAATTGGGCAAATACACAAGTGCAGATAAATGTGTATATATATATATATATATATATATATATATATATATATATATATATATATATATATATATATAATGTATATATGTAATCATATGTACAGTAAATAAATATAAAGGCTATAGCTGTGTACAAGTAAATGGTTGTAAAAGTACAAGTAAATGGTTCTAAGGCTATGGCATTTAAAAAAATGTGCAGATACTGTTGTAAAGAAACAATAAGTAGAAGGTTATAAGGTTATGGCATTAAAAAATGTGCAAGCTGAATAAACAAGTCCAGTAAATATATATATATATATATATATATATATATATATATATATATATATATATATATATATATATATATATATATATATATATATAAATGTGAAATAGGCAGAATGTACAGTAAGGTGTGTGTATATATAGATACACATTAATAAAATAGTGCAGATGTATGTAAGGCACAATATTTGTAGAGAATAAAGAGTATAGAAAATTCCATATGTATTATGTACATTGTATGTATAATTGTACAGAAGTTATATACAGTGTAAGAGCCCAAATCACTACTGAACAAAAGAAAACATATTTGGGAATTATTGATGTATTGATAGTAAATACATGGGAGTGATTGAAATATGTAAAACGATCCTCTGATGCTTTCTATAATCTTATAGATATGCCATGAGTGTTATATGGGAGCTGGATGCTAAGACCCTGGCCATGTGTAGCGTGTGGTACGGCCGCACACTCATCCGATCCTCTTACCAGCTGCACTATGAGCTGGCGCAGAACCTGCTAAATGGAAAAGATGTAAAGGTGCCGGAACTTGCCCAGCTCGAAAGTTCAGTACAGGACCAGAAGCTGGCTGAGCTCCTACAGGCCCTGAAACAGCTGACTCGAGTGGCCAGGCACCTGAGGTCACAGAGGGACAAGGGTGGTGCTTTAGAGCTGGAGGGTGTTGAAGTCAGGGCACAGCTGGATGAAGACAAAAACATCACCGCTCTGGTGCCCAAGCAACCTTTGGAGGTGCATGAGACGGTGGCAGAGTGCATGATTTATGCCAATCACTGGGTGGCACGTAAGATCCAGGAATGTTTCCCACACCAAGCGCTACTGAGGCATCATCCGCCACCCAGGCAGGAGTTCTTCAACCAGCTGATTGACAGTGCCAAGAGTCGAGGCTTTGTCATTGATACCAGGTAGAGAATTTCATATAATATAATATAATATAATATAATATAATATAATGTGTTGGAATTTTAGAGCTACAGAAAATAACTGGCGTTTTTAATATTCATACAAATTGCTGCTTGTTTGTATGTAGGTCCAACAAAGCTCTGGCTGATTCTCTGGACCAGGCAGTGGATTCTCAAGACCCCCTGGTAAATAGGCTGTTGAGGGTGATGGCCACCCAGGCCATGTCTAATGCCCTGTACTTCTCCACTGGAGCCTGCCCAGAGGAACAGTACTACCACTATGGTAAAGCTCATACATTCAGTTAGGCCTTCAAACTTTACCATTTACCTACCCATTACCTTTTATGGAAAAGGGTTGAAGCCAACCAGCAGTGTACCAGAGTCAAGTCAAGTCACATTTATTTCTATAGCGCTTTTCACAACAGACATTGTCTCAAATGATTGACAGAGTGAATGAAGCTTCATAATGACTACCGTAATTTCCGGACTATAAATCGCACCCACATATAAGCCGCACCCACTGAATTTGACAAAGATTTTTATTTTGAACGTAAATAAGCCGCACCTGTTTATAAGCCTCAGATGTCTACACTGAAACAAGAAAAATAAAAAAGCACGAGTTTTGGAAACCTGTCTGTGCTTATATGATTTCTGTTGCAACTGGAGTTAGCGAGCGCTCCCTTCACCCAGACTCAACACGCTACAACGGCTTGTATCTAAACAGTAGCTGACCAAGAAAGTCATTGTTCACCGTCTTCCTCCTTCCTTTCACAACTATTTCTCTCAGGAGTTTATCTTTTGGCATCGTTGTGCGTTTAAAAATCACCATCGGTGAAAGTTTTTTCTCCCGATGCCGTGCAGCTCAGAACACAGGTGAAGTGCGTTTTTTCGTTTCCGTTCGGAAATTTCATTGGTCTAATGTTATGTCCCTCAGTTTTTTGGCTTGAAGTTTGTGAAACCGGGAAAAACCCAGGGAAAATCCATAAATTAGCCGCTTCGTTGTTTAAGCCGCGGGGTTCAAAACATGGGGAAAAAGTAGCGGCTTATAGTCTGAAAAATCATTATATGATTTTTTTATAGGCTCTAACTGTTAAACATAACAGACTGCAAATTTAAGGTATCTTTCAACAACTTCAACCACAATTTATAGTTAAGTATAATCATTATTTGGTCAACAACCAGTATAATGAGTCTGGTTCCTCTCAAGGTTTCTTCCTTATGCCGTCTCAGGGAGTTTTTCCTTGCCACAGTCACCACCGGCTCACTCATCAGGGACAAACTTACACTTATAAAGAACATCATATTAATTTTTATCACCACATTATCTGTGTAAGCTGCTTTGAGACAATGTTCAATGTTAAAAGCGCTATACTAATAAAAATTAATTGAAGTACATCACTATAAATGGAGATAAATAGGAAAATAGACATTCTGTTCTGTATTTGTTAACCATATTGTTAAACTGTTAGGATCCCGTCAATATACCTTCATTTACAGCCTCTTAGGTTGTCCATTTGATGGCACTGATATGCTCATGCACTTTCTTTCTCTCTTTTTATTAATATTACAACTTTCTGGTTATTTAAGGTCCAACCTGTATGTACGATCATCATGTACATAGAAACAGTGTTATTATTGTGCAATGTTTTTACCTTGTCAATGCACCTGCATGTGCATTTCACAGATTCCCACTTGACCACACTATTGTCAATCATAATTATTCATTATTATTTAAATAATCATTTCTATTTAAATAATAATTGTACCCTCTGTCTTATTGTTCATTGTGATCTGTAAATTGAACTTAGTCTTAATATTCTGCTATATCTTTTATGTCTGTGACATTGCAGTTTTCCTTTTTTCCATCTATAGTTCACATCTGATTCTCCTCTGATTCTTCTTATTTTGCAGGTCTTGCTCTGGATCGCTACACCCATTTCACTTCTCCAATCAGGCGCTATGCTGACATCATAGTGCATCGTCTTCTCATGGCTTCTGTCCAGTCAGAGAAAGAGGAGTGGTTTCACAAGAGCTTCGCTAACAACAAGGAACTTGAGGAAATCGCTCATCATATCAACAACAGAAACCGAGTAAATAGTTTCAATTCTTTAACCAGGGCTAGAGTCTGAGTTAATATCATCATTAAATAATACAGTATCATCCTTATACTGAATACTGATGTACTGTTTGTGACCTTATACATTTTTTATATACATTCTTATATAATCAATCTAATTTTTAACTATAAAATGTAAAGAATCCAGTGTGACTGTGTATGACACACTGGCCACTATGTGGCAGTGTTTTACTGTATGAGACACTGAATGACAACAAACTTGTTTTGAAACCTCCAGGCAGCTCAGCATGCTCAGAAGGAGTCCACAGAGCTTTTCCAATGCCTCTACTTCCGAGATAAGGACCCACTCACTGACGAGCGCTGTGTGGCCGATGCTATTATATACTCCATCAGGGCTAATGGCATACTGGTCTTTGTCCCACGGTAAACTGCAGTTTCTTAACACTTCCAAAGTAACACAGATCTTTTGTTAGTTTCTGTTTGTGTTTATATTATAATGAAACATAATGAAACGGTACTTGATATGCAATAAAAGAACCCTAATTAATTTTTCCTCATGGGTATGTATGTGTTCGCAGGTATGGTTTAAAGGGTGCAGTGTACCTGAAGAATCGGGAGAATCAGGTGGTGAGTGTGGGGGATGACGGTGTGTGTGTGTGGCAGGCGGGGACACTGCAGCGTTATCCAGACAGGATCTGCTCGTGTACCAGCACTGGGACAAACACCTTTTACCTATTCGACCATATCACAGTAAGTACACCCACTACATTTTTTACATTTACATTTAAACAGGTTTTATATTTTAGGAATTATTTTAAATTATAAAGAATGCCAAGACACATGAACCAACTTAAAAAACGTATAACTTTTAAATTTCCATCACTATCTACTGATATCTCACAACCTTCTGACGTACTAATGATTATTTTCTGTTACTTCTCAGGTGCGTATCTCTGTGGAAACCTCCCGTTGCCATTCTGACAACTTGCATCTGGAACTCCTTAACAACAAACCACATCAGTCTGCTACCACAGAGTCTCGGGTGAGCAGCCGGGTCCAGTCTGAGCTGATCGAGGAGGTGGTGCGCAGGGAAGAGGCATCTATTCAGGCAGAAGTTGAGAAGACCAGGAGACCAAGACTGAGCAAAGAGGAAAAGGAGTTCAGACAGAGCAAAGCACCAAATCTCTACACAATCCTTCAGGAGATCAGTGAGCTCGCCCTGTCCGATACTGCTTTCTGTCACATAAAACAAAACACTGTACCAACATGCACAACGTCAGCTTGAAGATTTAGTACAAATTCAACTGGATTTTATTGCTGGATATTGTGAAGTGTTATTTTTAGTTACTCTGTTTGTGATTATATGGATGCACTCAAGTGTTTTAAGGATTTACTCAGATATTTGTCATTAAATAATAACTGGTTAAATGAATTGTAGTGATTTTAGTGATGCACTGATTTACAAATTAATGATTGTGGTTTAGCTGTATTTTTTTTTTTTCTTTTTTAGTTTATATATATTTTTGTACATGATTGTATTAATTGTAATATTTACAACCTTGCACTGAGACTTTACTGGAGTGTTTTATTAAAATATATTTTTATAAGTTGTATGTTGAGTTTGTAATATAATCTTGTGATGCAAAACTTTTGAACAAAGAAAGTCCTATATCCAATAAATCTCACGTGTGAAAAAAATAATAAAAATAATACAACCTGTTTAAGTGTCACGCTGGTAACTGGACCTCAGATCATATTAATGTATTAATACAGAAAGAATTTCTAATTTTGTTACCTAATAAATGTATCCAGGCTGAAGATCGAACATATAGAACACAAGCAGAGAAAAGATGATGATGATCATGTGATCAGGAACATCTCTGTTCTCATGTATTCCCTCTGTCTCATCCACGTTAACCCCGGACTTCTTGTTGCCTTCTGCCGTGCTTATTGTTTGCTTCGTAAACTAGCCAGTAAATGATACACAAGTGTTAGGTTTAAAAAGCTGAGCAAGGACAGGAAAAAGGTTGATGGGATAAAAATAGCCCAATGAGAAGAAAAAATATTGTCACCAAACAGATTAAAACTAAAAGTAACGAGCCTGTTTTGACAATGTAAGAAGTAGAAAGTACAGATATTTGTGTAAACATCTAACGAGTAAAGTAAATAGTTGTCTGAAAAATAAATAGTGAAGTATTGATACAAGACAAATCTACTAAAGTGCAGTAACAAAGTATTTGTACTTTATTACTTCCCACCTCTGATGTTAGCACGATCAATTCTTTAGCGTTTTTTATGCAAATACGCAAAACAAATCTTATTTCCGGTAAGGCGTGAGTAGCCACAGTGACACTGCGCTAACAATCTTTTATACAGCTGGAATTGCTGTGTATGTTTTTAATTTTAATAATAAATTGATTTAAAAAAAAATGACCCAAAGTGTGATGTGGAGACTAAACAAACTTGTGATCTGCCACTTAATACGTTCCTAAGGGAACTCAGATTTTAACAAATTTCCACATGTAAAAATTATTGCATTTGTTACACGTGAACGCCCTGTACCGAAATATTTTGCTACGAATACATGTACTTTTACACTCCTGAGAGAGCGCATCCATCTATCTATCAAGCTATGACCATGTGGGTTTCCTGTTGGTTCTCCTTCCAACAGCCAATAAAGTTAGTTTGCACATAGTTATCAATGAGTGTGTGTGCCATAAGATGGAGTAGCTCAGGGTGTATACCAACCTCACTTCCATTGTCCATGAGATAAACTTTGTTCACCCTGAGGTCCAGAACAGTTTGTAGCTGTTCATGTAATTTTTTTAACCCAGATCTGTTCAGGTGACATTAACACACATCATTGTACAAGATACAGAAAGAACACTTTATTTTGAAAATAGTAAAATAAAATACAGAAAATTATACATGAGTAATGCAAATTACAAACTTTTAATCAAATACCTTTTTAAAGTGATGTATTAAATAATGCTTTATTATATTATCTCCTGAAGCCTAGGTATGACTTTTAGATCAGTTCAGACCTTGTTTTCCTTGGTAGCCCAGTTTACTCATTCATGTGTGAATGATATGGTTATCCTTTGCTTATAAGTTAATATTACTATTGGCAAATAGTCAAGCAATAAACAGAAAAAAATAACAGCAACTATAAAAATCAGGGTCAACAACAGCAGCTGGTTCTCATTGTATAATTCTGCATTTTTAATGATGGTTTTATTAAGCTGAAGGAAGTAAAGAAAGCATAAATTGAGTTTTTTCTCATTATAGATCCTCACAGAGGATGACAAGAACAATACAACCGTCTATTAGCATTTGGATGACTTACCAGATGAGGTATCAGTCTAACAACTACAACTGAAAGTTTTTCACTCTGAATAATTAGTTGGCAGTCATTTTCCATCTATCACAAAAAAATCTGGCGTATTCAGGAAACGTAAAACTGATCAAACGCTCTCAATATCTGGGTCGTTTGTTATTTCTGGAACTGGACTGTCACATTTATTATAGTTAGGGGAGCTTTGAGATTCCACAGGATCCTGTTTTAAAGGTGTTTCTGGGTTTCCTGTAGTTTGATCCAGTTCTTTCTGGTCGTCTTGGCTGAGGAGATGTGCTGTGGGACTTGGAGCAGGTTCATCCGGGAACACAGGCTGCCAGGATTCTGAGTTCAAAGAATTTTAAAATAAAAGAAAAAATGTACAGACAATAAACAAAACAATATACACAATGTAGTAAAGCATATTCCATGTTGATATACAATATGATAGAAAACCTGTATACTCAAAATGGTCACCTAGCTGTTTTTGTCGAGCCAGTCTTCTTTCCAAAGCCAGCTGTTTGTTGCGTTCGATGCGCTGCTGTTGTTCCTCGGTCAAAGACAGTGATGCAGGAGCAGGAGTGGAGTGGATAAACGGATCTTCAGACAAGCTTTGATCTACAAACGGGTCTGGATCTTCCTGCAAGCGGACCTCTGCTTCATCTGAAAACAAGAGAGATGAAGAGATATGAAGAGATATATATATATATATATATATATATATATATATATATATATATATATATATATATATATATATATATATATATATATATATATATATATATATATATATATATAAAAACTACATTCTCCTGCAGGAAACCATATGCTTTAAGAGAAAGTTCAATGTTTTTCTCACCGCCATCATTTCCAACAAAATCCTCGTGAGTGAGGGGCATGTCCAGTCGAATTCGCTTCAGACACGTCTAACAGAGAACAAAGCGAGGCAGCATTATACTTACATGTTCTGAGAAATGTAATTCTTCCTCAAATAAAGAAAAATATATTATAATCTTTTTTTTTTTCCAAGGGACATTTTTATGAAACAATCTATATTGTACTGAGATACTATACGTGTCTAGCATTTAGATCAGTGGTCCCCAACCCCCGAGCCCTGGACCGGCACTGGTCCGTGGGTCAATTGGTACCGGGCCGCACAGAAAGAATACATAACTTACATTATTTCCATTTTATTTATTATCTGATTCTGAACAATGTTTTCTTTTGGAAAATGACCAGATTCTCTCCTCCACATCTGTCTATGACTCACTCTTGATGCATGTCATGATTCCTCGGTCACACGTCTTACCTCCATCCGCTACCTTCTTAAAGGGGCTGCTCCGACCGCTAACACATCATACATTACCGCTAAATTCAAACCCCCAAGCGAGCAAAATGAACTAAAATCAACACAGTAGATTCACATTTATTATTATATTTAGAAAATACCAGTTTTTATGCTGCTCATATTTAATTTTGTTGTATTTATCCACCACACATTAAAGGCCGGTCCGTGAAAATGGCGCAAAAAAGGTTGGGGACCGCTGATTTAGATGACAGTTATATCACATTTTCTTATTGTAAATGGACTGGCAGATTTACCTGTACTTCTTTCTTGCCTCCTAAAACCTCCAGTTTGTCGATGATGTCCTCAAACTGTAGTTTGGGATAAAGTCTATGTGCCCAG
The DNA here is from genome assembly GCF_014805685.1 of Silurus meridionalis. Taxonomy (NCBI): domain Eukaryota; kingdom Metazoa; phylum Chordata; class Actinopteri; order Siluriformes; family Siluridae; genus Silurus; species Silurus meridionalis. The sequence goes on from NC_060909.1 coordinate 5,895,796, forward strand.
TTCTCCATTTTCTGCATTAGAACCTTTAAATCCTCAGCCTAATCCAGACACAAGATGCAAACACACACACACACACACACACACACACACACACACACACACACACACACACACACACACAAACACAAACACACACACAAACACAAACACACACACAAACACAAACACACACACACACAAACACACACACACACACACACACACAAACACACACACACACACCCACCACTAGGACACTGATGGCTCGATGATGCTTCACTGATTTTACTGCCAGTAATAATTATGCAGTTCTGCTCCACTCTGTACATTAATCAATACAATACATATTTCTCTACATACACTGAACAAAATTATAACACTTTTGTTTTTGCCCCCATTTTTATGAGCTGAACTGAAAGATCTAAGACTTTTTCTATGCACAAAAAAAGGCCTATTTCTCTCAAATATTGTTCACTAATCTGTCTAAATCTGTGTTAGTGAGCACTTCTCCTTTGCCGAGATATGGTCTCTAGCGTTTTATGTCCAGCTTCATAAACTTCTCTTAAAAGGAAAAAATCCTGATAATTCCACATATTGAGGGAGTGAATTAATGAAGATATTTATTAAATTATGCTGAAATAAGTAGAACAGTTAAGCAAAACATACCTTTAGAAAATTAAATATTAAATGTAAAAAACACACACAGATCAGATACATCTGTATTACCCAAATGGGGTTTAACAAAGATACCCTATTTAATTTTTTCATTTATTTATACTCAATGTTATCAATATAATAAAACTGTACTGCATTAGTTTAATTTATTCTATTTAATTCTAAATATTATTTTATATATTATTTAACCAAACAGGCATTTTATTTGAAATTCTTCGAAAAATTTAAACTGTTGATGTTCACAAATGTGAATATTAAACTGCGTTAATAAAAACTGACAAGCAATTTAAAAAATTTTCCATTTATTCCCCCAGAATGTAATGAAACTGAACTTAAAACCACGACTTAAAAACCGATGTACCTACCAAATCTGGATTTGGTGTACCATATCCTTGATATTTTTGTTGTTGTACATATTTCTACATATTCACCTGCACCTGTCAGTTTGCACAGTGGTATTGTATTTGCATTTATTGATGCTAAACTGCATTTCTTTGCTGTGTACCTGTACTGTACCTGTACTATACAATGACAAAATTCTATCAGGCTGATGAAAGGCTGTAGTGTTTCAAGTTCAAAGTCACCTCATGTCCTTTTCCTTTGAATCTGACGTCAGTGAATAATGTCCGCAAGGCTGGAAGTCCGCGATCAGACAGCAACCTATGACGGAAGAAAGAGGAGTAAAGTGATAAACATGAAGCCTGTATGTACCCCATAATCAAGGATGTGATGTGGACAATAATATTCACCTCCGGGAGTCGAGTTTAGGCTGAGGTCTTTTTACTGTTCGCCTTTTAGCTACAGGAACATCAGGGAGCTTGGAAAGCTCTCCCTCTTCACCTGCATGGAAAGAACAGCTGGTTCATTAAGCACATGATCATCTGAACAAAGACCAGGTGTGTGTGTGTGTGTGTGGGTGTGCGTCTTACCCTCTCCATTGGCTATATGATCGTCATCGAGATTGTCCTGTCCAGGGGACAGCGGCGGTGGGAGAGGGGGATAAGACTCGTCCTCTATCTCATCATAATTAGACGTTGCAAACAAACCGTTTTCTGATGGATCGTACATCCTGCATAGACTCTGAAGAGAAACCACAAGACATCATTAACCTGAATACCTCCACAATGAACTTTACAATGAATAATGAAGCATTTCACTGCATGTCGTACTCTGTATGTACCGGTATGTGTATCAGACAAAATTTTATTTGATAATGGCTTGAAAATCCAGCATATAATAATCAAATTATTCTAATTATTTGCAACATTTGTCTTGAAAATATTCTAAATGGATGAGGAAATGTCTACAGTTGGAGCTGATAAAATATACAGCACATTCTGTACATACAAAAATATACAAATAAAGCGTGAATCAATAAAATATATAAAACCATACTGCTAATAATTAACTTCTTGTGTTCTTACATATACCAGACCACATTATTTTTTCCCCACCCGTATTCGTCACCTGGGCTAGGATTGGCCAGAATTATCCCGCCAAAAGGCTATCTTTCCAATCACCTGCCTTCTTTTGGAGCGCGAGCTGCCGAGCGGGGTTTTTCGGAATACGAGTAGGAAAAAAAACAGCGTCGCTGCTTTGTAGCCTAATAGGTTATCAACTTTTACAAAAACACACAAAAAGCAACACCAATCTCCTCATAAACTGACGCTGTGCTGTCTGCATCCTAATCAACAGATTCAACCGGACTATATGAAACACACGTACCTCCGCCAGACGAGGTGTAAATCCAGCATCTACTTGTTGCTTCCGGGTTTGTTTTTCTCAGCCAATCAGATTCCTGGTAGCGCTGCTTCTGTTATTCTACTCTGTGCGTCTTATTGATAATGTCGCTCCCTGGTGGAGAATCTCATACAACACGTTAAATGGCTGAGACTTTATTTTTTCTAATACCACTACTGCTACTACTTCTAATAATAAAAACACAATAATAAATCAAATTACCATACATTGCTATTTTCTTATTTAGCAGAAAGTCTGAAATAAATCTTATACATTTGTACTTTTGGCCAAACATAAGTGCTCACATGCAAATACAGTTCCAGTCAAGAGTTTGGACACCTTTATTTTTATTATTTTCAACATTATACATTAATACTGTCATAAATTTTCTTATTTCAGGATCTCTTTAAGCATTATTTGCTTAAGAAGGTGAAGTGATGGACTGCTGCATCAAATGAACTAGCCCCCAAAATCACCCAGTCTAAATCCAGTTTGGAATGAGGTGGACTGGAGAGTGAAGGAAAAGCAGCCAACAAAGACTTAAAACCTCTGGGAATTCCTCAATATCGATGTATTTCTCTCTCAATATATATATATATATATATATATATATATATATATATATATATATATATATATATATATGGTGTATTTCTCTTCAGTGTGTTTGGGACAAGCTGCAAATCCACCACAACCACAACCCAGAGCAAAGAGATTTGGATTAAATTTATTGCTGTTTTTTTTTGTGCCTGACGTTTATTTCGTCTTTGATTTGAATAGAAAATTGTTTGCCTTTCACTAATATATAAACTATAAAGTATTTTAGACACAAAACCATAAATAAAAAAACAACACAAAATACAGAGATCTGATCTTTATTTAAATGTATGGATGTTACACATTACATTCCCACTGTGTTTTTCCTCTCAGAAAAAAAAAATCTGAACCAAATATTAATCCAGTGTGTCTATAACCACATGGTTATTCCAAAATTCACTCATCACCTCAGATCAAACAGCAAAACTTCAGGTTATTTACTGAGAGTTTAATGTATTTAAACATTTTCCTTCAAAAAATCATACAGTCAAACAGATTCTTGTAATAGTTTTTGCCATGAGTATTACTTTATAATCTCATTTGCTCTACAGATGGTTTTCAATAATGCCAGAGGCTACAGATGAAGACAGAAGGAATGTGTTGAAGGTACAGGAAGTACTGGCATGTACAGAATTCGAGACCTCAGAGGTGACTTTTCAGGAGGAACATGAGGAAAACAGCAGTGAGAAGTATACAGACGGTACCCACTGTAGGAACCACGATCTCCGTCACTAGCTCCATGTGACTGGTCAGTGGATCTAAAACATAATGTTACAGTGTTCAAATTAATGGAAATAAAATTATTGCAACCAGTTAAGACTTATATGGCAAAATGCAAGCAAATCCCTGAAATCCCAAAATCATTCTCTAGTACCTAAACCTCATCATGTGCAGGCCAAACCTTTGGCATTTCTGCATGCAACTTATTTTCCTTGGGGTTTCTTCTAGCTGGAGAAGCAAACCAAAAAAATCCTGTTAGATTGAGTTAATTAAGGTAATTAAGGTAATTAAATGTATACAATTCGCCAGAAATCAATAGTTGTGATTTGCTGGGTTTTGTCATAGATTAATTTAGCAGTTATTTCACAGATTTCTAAAAAATTCAAGGTTTTCTTTTGTTTGCCCCAGCTAGATTTGATAGGAATTCTTTAATGCTTACTATAATTTGTGTTCTACTTGTACTACTACTTCCTATTCTTAAGCAAAAGGTTTTCTTAACTCCACTGACCTGCAGCTAGAAGCTGATTACTGGAGGTGCAGGTTTCTTTTGCTTTCCGTCTCCAGCTCTCGATCTGCAATGCACAGAAAAGCAAAACAGCGATAAAACAAAGCAGATAGAAATAAAACCCTCGAGCTGTTATGTACAGGAGAGATTAAGACGTCTAACATTGATTAATGCAGTCTATCACCATATATATATCATATAGAGGTCATTTTAAAAACTGAGGTATGTTTGGAAAAAATATCTATGCTGGTGGGGAGGGTTTCACGGCAAAGCTATAAATTTCACATAATTTATAGAAAATTCACCGCAAATCTTTATGTTTGAGTTCATTTAAAGTTCAACTTGTGCACAACCTCTTTTCAACACCATACCATAATGTTCTCACAGATACATCTGGCCTGCTCAGGGGTTCTGTTTTAACATCTAGTGTGATACTGGACAAATGTTGAAAGCAGGCGTTCGAAAGTGGACAAAAATGAGGATGTCATGAGTATTTCTTTCCACTTTAATCCCTGGTCTAAGTAATATAGTAGCAGCCAGCTGGAGCTGTTCTCTTCATAAACGTAACCAGATGTTTCTTCTGTGGTTACATCTTTATTTCCTATCCTACTTTTAACACTGCATCAGTGAGTGTTGCAAAAAAGAAATCTTACCTCTTTCTGATTGGGAAAGCCGTTGGAGCTGATGATGCGTTTGTAAAACTGAACAGAGGCCTTTGGGTAACGCTGTTTATTTTTGCTTCCAAAGTCCACGTAGTACAAGCCAAATCGTTCAGAGTAGCCCTCATCCCATTCAAACATGTCAAGCAGAGACCATGCAGTGTATCCTTTCACATTTACCCCATCATTAACCGCTGAGGAAATAAAAATATATGAATCGTTAGCTCGTAATTAATGAAGCTGGAAAAATTCAAGTGTAAAATATTTGTCTTCCAGTTTCTCAATGACCTTTAAGCATTTCATTGATGTAATCCCTGAAGTACTGCATCCGCCATTCATCACACAGGTCAGTGCACATTATCTTCTCTGAGACACCATTTTCTGTCACATATATCATAGGGTTTCCATACGTTGTCTCAAGAAAGGAAATGAGACAAGGGTTACATCACTGTGCGTTTCTCACATCTTGGATTTGTTTCTGCTCAACTAAATGTAAAAATGTGAGTTAAAAGATCAGTACCTTCACATAATGAAGCAGCCGACGGAAACCCCATGGCACAGAGTAGAGCCATTCAGAGCCAGGATCAGGCCAGAGCGGGTCTACTAACACTGCTAGGTCCCGATCAGTAAAGTAAGTGCTTTCACGGTTTGAAGGAAAGTTCTTCTGTGTGATGTAACGTGTGGTAAAGTGGCCAATTCCCAGGAAGTCACAGGTGCCCTTTACATAACTTTTCTCCTGTGGACTGAAAGTGGGCAGACGGGAACTTCCCAGGCCTTGCTGTGCACTCTTCCTTCCTGGAGAATAACATTTTCCAAACATATATTTTTCAAGTTCAAACATGTTGTAATTAACGTTAAACAATGCTATGTGATTTAACTTAAACATCTGGTATTTGATATGGGGAACATTTATTTAATTTGAAGTAACATCTGATTACATTGTTTATTTGCTGAGTGAATAATAAGATTTTGGCAATAGAATGAGCCGATGGTCCACAATCCTTGCTAAAATATTCCCAGATCATTAAGAGCTCTCTGGACATCTCTGGAATTCCAAAGTTTGTAGCTAAATGAACAAATAGCTGCCTCACCACAATTTAACCCAGGGTGTGGATATGAACAGAATACTGTATATCTCGAAACATATAGATTCACTGAGGAACAATGGCACTGTGAGATCTCTACAAAAATACAATAATGTTCCAGAACAAATCTAATCCAATTTATACAATTACTTATTTTTATGTGTGTCAAGAAAAACTAAAAAGAAACAAATTGTCAATTGTTTCTATGCTTCTTCCTGCCCTTAACTATTAGAAAGTTGTGTATAGATACGATAACTTGCCTACATATTCCTTCATCACTTGAGGATAGTCTCCATTGAAGAGCGGCGCAGCAAACCAGCCCAGGTAAAATTGCATGTATCTGTCGGCGGCTTCAATGTCCTTCTGGTTCGTGATGTCCACTGGCTCCCCCCAGTCGGTAGACAGAGAGATACCCACCATTCCTGCAGTGAAGGAGAGCTTTTAAATGCAATAATCTGTATTACTACACTAAGGTACTGTATAGGTATACATTTGAGCCAACCATAGTTAGTTATAAAAAGTTAAAGAATCGTTAATTAGAGAAAACCAAAAAATCTTTAATTTTTCATCAATATTTTTTCAAGATATTTTTGATTTTTTGCTGACAGTAATTTCTTTTTACCTTTCTGTTTGCTTCGCCACTGGATGTCATAAGTGTGCCAAACTTTAGCATGAGCCTGCAGGTTTAAAATGAAAAACTTTATTTCTTAATTTTAAAACATTACTATAGCCATATGATAAGTCTTCCTGTATACTAAGTGTAGATGATTGTTTTCTGTTTTAAGAGATAATAGGTTCATGTTTACCTTAATGATGTTGTGGGCAGCCATGTAGGCCCCAGTGCCTTTCAGTTTTAGTCCAGGAGCATGTTCGCCAGTCTCATAACCCTCCACTGCAATCGACTAAAATGATAACGAAATTAGGTCACAGGATAGATGTGTCATATGAAGCAGGTGCACAAAATGATTTTCTGATCTTTATAATCTCATTTATTTTGGAAAATGTAAATAGTGGCTACTGAGTTTTTCTCAATGTTACAAATTTTGCAAACTAGTGCTGTCATGACATTGTTCAAAGAGATTAAATGTCAACTTTAGATGTGATGCTGTTTGTTTTATTTACCCATGGGTTATTAAAGGTGATCCAGTATTTTACCCGGTTACCAAATCTCTCAAAGCACAGGTTGGCATAATCATTAAAGATGTTGACCATGCTGCTGTTCTGCCAGCCGCCATATTTCTCCTGAAGAACCTGAAAATATGCAGGTGAATTTTAAACTCACACCAAAAGCAAATCTGATCAAAGCTCTGGTTGGAAATATCATTATCTCCATTCCCAGACACTACAGTTATGCACATTCCCAACCTCTAGAATATTCCTCTAGAATCTAAGTACTATATTTATTATCCTGAAAAACATGGATACCTACTGTAAATTGGCTCTAATACTCACCTGAGGCAAATCCCAGTGATAAAGGGTTACAATGGGCGTGATCTGATTTTCCAGTAGCATATTGATGAGGTTGTCATAGTGCTGTATTCCCTTCTCATTGATATGGTCAGCTGTAAATACAACAACTGGCCTGTAATTGCTAAAGTTTATTGTTTTATTGGTAAAAAATTTAGTTTAGTAGTAAATATTTATTTATTTTATTTATTTTTTTTTCTGTCTTACACTTAACACCAGTGGGTAAGATCCTTGGCCAGGAAATAGAAAAGCGGTAGTGAGTCAGCTTCATGTCTTTCATTAACAAGATGTCATCCTGAATATAGAAAAAGTTAAATTCAGTGTGATGGACCAGTTCTGCACATACAGTTTTGATACATTAGGTCTAAATATGTATATTACATTAATGAATAGACACTGAATTATATTCAGACAATATTACATGTTATTCTTTGGACATGAAGACATTATACAGGCTGTACATGCAAAATATATGTGACCTTGTGCTTGTAATAACTCTCACAGGAAGAATCTCCAGTGTCGTTCAGGTGGATTTTGCCTCTTTTATGTGAAAACACATCCCAGATGCTCATTCCTTTGCCATCTTTATTCCAAGCTCCCTCAGTCTGATAAGCTGAGCTGCCAGCACCCCAAGAGAAAGCTGTGATAACGTTAGACACATGCACCCAAATTTAAACACATTTGTCCACTAGAGGGAGCCATTTTAAAATAATACAACAACAAAAAATGTATACATTGTATTTGATAGAATTGTCGTTCATTTTACTTTATAGATGTTTATGAACATTGGGTCCAAAGGGGGCCATGCACAATGCAAAATATGTACACACACACACACACACACACACACACACACACACACACACACACACACACACACACACACACAGACCTAGGGGTAATTGTGGGTAGGAAATCCCCATGATGGCATTTTTTTTTTTGGAAAATATAGAAACCCAGACAGACACAGGGATACCAAAAGAATGCCACACAGAGGGTAACCTGAGCTAAATATCAAACCCTGATGCTGTGCCAGCACTACTGAGTGGCACATAGGATTAAAATTGTACAAATTTACAAGGAGACTAAACATCTCAGTGTTACTCATAATATTTTAATTCACTGTGTACATTAATTATTACTTACATTCAAATTATTATTTACTATTTAAATATTTTAATATCTGTAATCAGATATGATTAATAGATTACTTAATAGATTTTAAAATCACTTTTTAAATCTGTGCTTATGTCTTATTAGGAATATAAAGTGTTACCAGTAGGGAAAGTGCCATAATGAAAGGATCCCTTCTCATTCTTGGTCCAGTCAAAATCCTCTGCTGCGTAGATGCACAACACCAACACGAGAACATAGCACGAGCTCAGACGAGTACGCTGTGCCATTGTGTTCTTATGGTATGTGTCGGCCTTTCAACGATTGTCCCTACTAGATAGATAAAAAATTCACAATGTTTTACATGTAAAACTGTATGTAAGCAGTTATGAACTATTTACACCACCAAGAGTGACACATGAAAACATCTCTTATGCATTACAGTGTCTCAGGCAAAGCAGCCTTTTGGTATGTAAACTTGAAAAAATAATCAGTAGTTACTCGGACTCTAGTCTCATCACTAGTTACATTGCAATTTATTGATTATTCAACATACAAATCCATCTATTAATGCAGGAAACACACAAACCAGCACTTGCACAAGATACCTGATTTTTAAAAAAATTTTTGTAACTTACTCAGAAAGGTCCACAGCCTGTATGTATGTGAAACACACATGACAAAATGCCCCCAAAAAAATGCTTAACATTTTCACAACACAGATGATCTCATATTACTGTGTTCATTTCAGACAGATGGATGACACACTGACACAGAATGTAAGTAAGCCAATTTATCCAGAGCGGTTAATACGAAAGACATCTCAGAAATGTGTTAGAATTAAAAATCTATTAAATCTCATCTCTGTGTGCTTTTTTAGCACAAGTGGTTAATGCAGAGGGCTTATTCCCTCCACACCCCCTCTCTCTATCTGAGACAACACATATACAGTACCTTCTCTACTTGCATGGATCCCAAAATGTAACCCGAATCTCTAGACTTATTCCATTCTCACATTGTCACCCAACGGGTGCTATTCAGCCACCACAAATTTGAAGAGAAACATCCAGCAGCTCCTGATGTTCAGCTCCTGATTCAGCCTCATGACCCACACTGGCACAAATACCCCCTCATTCATGCTCAGTGGGGTGAAAAGGGAAAAATGCTGGTGCAAACAGGTTCAATAGAAACACAGATTTTGATGCTGTAAGCAAAGTAATGTTAATGAGGATGATCCAGAAGCTGGCAGGATTCCACTGGAAAATCTTTAAACATACTGTACAACCTGCCAAAAATTATAAATAAGGCATTAATTTTAACATCTTTCCAAAATATATTGATTACCACCATATGTAGATATATATCGATATATATCTGTCAATCGAATTTAAATATTTTATAATGATTAATTGCATGATTTTCCTAAGTTAACTTGTGATTAATCGCACATTTAATGCCACTTAATGGCACATTTTTATCTGTTCTAAATGTACTAAAGGTTTTTTTATACTCTAAACAACATAGGCATGGAAGAATATTAATGCTTTATGCAAATGTATGTTTATTATTAGTGAAACCAAAATCAACAGAGTAGAACATAAATAGAATAGAGATTAAAGACAAAATATATATTTGCAATGTTTTAAAGTAATTATGGAGTTATAAAATACATAAAACATCAGGACACCAAACTAAAGTTTTGCTATGTTTTCACACAGATTTTAACTGCAGGATATTTAAATCACTGTGGATTTTGGTGCCTGATTTGAGACTTGATTTGAGGCAGTAAAATAATTGTTGTGTTTAAAATTTTTTATTTGTTGGTGTATTATTCTTTTTATATCTGAAAGGATGTCATGAATAGATGTGTGTTGCATGGAAGGCTTTAATTTTGCCTTTTTTTTAATATCTATTTATTATGTCCTTGCCTATTGTATACATAAAAAAAAAAAATCTTATTACATTCATCTCTGAGAAGCTATTTTAAAAATAAAAGATTATACAAAAATCTATTAGTATAATAAAAAAAATGTTAAGCATTATTTTTTACCTTAAATTTAATATTTACATATTTACATATATTGAATACAGCAGTCAATTTCTTTGTAGTAAAAATGATTGTGAATTAGTAATTAATGCTTAAATACTGTTTGTAAAGAGAGAAAAAGCGTTGTAGCAGTGCAAAAAATATGATGATTCATCATGGAAAAGTGTTGGCACTACACGATGTTATTGTGTGTATGTATGTGTGTGTGTGTGTGTGTGTGTGTGTGTGTGTGTGTGTGTGGAAAGGGTTATGACAATAATTCCCAAAGCTTGAAAGCACATGACTATTCTTTGACATACAGTATGTAGGTGTGTGTATATGTGTGTGAGTATGTTTGTGTGTATGTGTGTGAGTGCATGTGTGTGTGTGTGTGTGTGTGTGTGTGTGTGTGTTTCAATACTAAAACAGTCCTCTGTACATGCTGTACACTGTGTTTAGCATATCAATACAGAGAAGCTGTAGAGAACCAGATGAAAAAGAATGAGTGTTCTGGCACTTCCTTATTCTCTAATGCTGCTGTATTTAAGGAGCACTTTTGTTCCCTTCATGAGCTTAAATGAACATCTTTACTAAACTCTCCGGAATAGCCCATCAATCCAGGTATGTTTTTGATATGTTCAGAAGCTTTTGGCAAAACCAAAAACTGCAGTGAGGCTGTATGAACGTTGGCCTGTGAGCAGAAATGTGTCCTGATGTCCAAATGTGTTTAAATAATAACAAACCTATTATGTGGGTTATTTGAAGTTGATTTATGTGTGAATTTGCCTTGTGCTGTCATAAAATTCACTCATTACTTGAACATTTATTTGATGAAACTGACTAAATGCACTGAACATAAATTGTAACTTGTTTTTTCTTGGCAAAAATCCATTATTATTAAAGTTATATAGAGTTTTCAAAAAACCACAGCAGCATAAAAGGCACTTCAGTATATAACACTGAACACACAAAGACACACACACACACACACACACACACACACACACACACACACACACACACACAAATATCTTTCCCTCTCTTTACCAGACAGAATAATGTTTATTTTATGGTGTTATTATGGTGCATGTTTATTTGTTAATGTGACTGTATGTAGCACCCTATATGAAATTATTCTTTATAAGTATACCCATGTATCTGTCTCTGCATTGTGTGTTGTGTGAAAACTTTCTCTGCTTGTGATTTTATCTCTCTTCCTTATGTTCCATAGCAAAACTGGGGTCTGTGCTCCAACGTGCATTTTATGGGTCCAGTGGGAAGGTAAATCTGTTCTTTACACTGTACTTCTATAAAATTTATTGTTGTAGGGTCAATTGAGTTATTCCCAGTTTGTGACGAAACGACTTGTAATTGTTGGTACCATTTTTTTTTATAGAAATACATAAACAAATTTGATATCAACACTTTTATTCAGGAAGGTTTTTATCTACAAGCCTCCAGAACACTCTAGTCATTTATAGCTGTCTACTGAAAGACCATTGTTTAATGTTTTCTAAAGCATGAATTGAAAAGAAGGAAAATGCATGCACTCGTGTTTTGTGTCAGGTGACCCTTTTTGAGCAAAGGAACTTTGCCGGTCGCCGACTGGACCTGAGCTCGGACTGCCAAAAACTGAGCGACAAAAACTTCCCTGAAAAATGTAACTCTGTGCAAGTGGAGAGTGGAGCGTGAGTATACATTGCTTACACAAAAGCATGCACGCACGTACGCACGCACGCATACAGGGAAGTGGTTGCTCAGTGGTTAAGACTCTGGGTTACTGACTGGGAAGTCTGGGGGTCAAGCCCTTGTATTTACAAGCTGCCACTCTCGGGCCCTTGAGTAAGACCCTCAACCCTCTGTGCTCCAGAGGTGCTATATAACGACTGACCCTGAGCTCTGACCCCAGCTTCCTAAAATCGCTGGGACATGGGAAGAAATAATTTCACTGTGCTGTAATGTATGAGTGAGACGTACTGTAAAAAGAAAAAGCCAGTTTACACACAAACTGTAATGTACAAGATTAAGCAACTTTTATTTACAATTGCTTGAACTTCATAAGTGTTTCAACTTAGGTCTCAAAAATGACCTGAAAAGAGTCTTTTTACAGAAATGTGTTTTTATATGACTAATCAATGCATGCTGATAAACATAGCAGGCTATGCAAACATGTATTCTCATTTATCAACAAGGCTGTTTTGCAAAAAACTCACTGATGACAAAGCAGGAGACAGCATGTAAATTAAAGAAAGAAGAAAGCTGATTAATGGCACAAATTTGCAGAATAACCTGATCATTTGCCCGTTACAAAACCCTATAATGATCCTGTCAATCGTGTGTGTGTGTGTGTGTGTGTGTGTGTGTGTGTGTGTGTGTGTGTGTGTGTGTGTGAACACCCACAAAGTCCATAATTTAATCTGTTAATATATAGTAGTTAAGCCAGTGATTAAACAAGGAATTGTCAGTGGCCGATGATTAAGACAAATAATGTATGTCTAATGATGACTGTGTGCATATAAGAACAGATCGAATCTGTCCCTTTTGTCCATCTGAAGACATGTTTGTATTCTTCAGCCCTCTTTAGTGAAGTGCTCTAAACCATTATACCCTTATTTACAGATGTCCTTATAAACTTTGCTAATATGTGGGTGTGTTTGTTGTGAGTAGCTGGGTGGGCTATGAGCATGAGCACTTCCGTGGGCGCCAGTATTTATGGGACATGTCTGATCGTGGAGAATATAACTGCACAGATAGGTGGTGTGGCCAGGGTGACTCTATCGCATCTGTACGCTCTGTAAATCAGGTGAGACATACACTTGATCCTTTATGAATACATTCAAACGTGTGGTTTTAATAAACTGTTTCACAAGATTTCTTTGAAAAAATTTTTGTGGACTGCGTAGGACACAAACCCTCCTCGTGCTCAGTTGTTTGAAAGGCAAGGTTTCTCTGGGAGAAAGATTGAGCTCCAGGATGACATCCCTAACCTCATGACGAGATATAACCTAAACAGAGCCTCCTCAATCCGGGTGCTGGGTGGAGCGTAAGTGTCTAATAAGATGATGTTTTTGATATATTTTTTAAAATAAACACTACTTCTATGCAAATTTCTCATTAAAACCTGTGTGTGTGTAGGTGGGTGGTGTACCAGGAGCCCAATTATAGAGGATCCCACTATATCCTAGAGCGGAAAGACTATAACAACTTCTCAGATTGGGGAGCTCAGAACAGCGCAGTGGGCTCCATACGCAGAATTCGCTTCAGCTGAACTCCTCCTAACTAACCCTGTAAAATCTCTCCAAATCCCCCCTCACCCTACTCCACCCCACCCCACCATCCTGACATTTTCCACACAACATTTAAGCCACAAAAAATCCAAATGCCACCAGACAAAAAACATTTTTTAGTAATAAACTTGTAAAAAAAGAAAAACACGGTCATCTTGTGGTTCCTTTTTTTAAACAAAAAGAGTGCTGAAAATGAGACATGAACAGCTTGATAATAAGTGACTGTAGTTGGAAGTTCCTGTGTGCATGTTTCTGTGTCAGTGCCCCCTGGTGTTGTGTTTTGACATGTTTTGCTGTTTTAAAAAATGGAAGCCATTTAAAACTAAACAGAAAGGGTCTAAAGATTGAAGGTTCTTTATCTGGCATGCTGTCTATATCTAAGTGCTGTATTTATTTATTCATTTATTTAATTATGTATTTTCTGGTTTCTTGTTTTTAATAAGTGACAGGAAAAATGATGCACTAGCCTCCCATCCAGGGTGTATTTCCACCTCGCTCACAGAGCTCTTGTAAAAGCTCCAGATCCACCATAGCGCTGACAAGTATGTAGTGTCTAAAGAAGATGAGCGAATGAGAATTCATACTTGTGAACCAAAAATTCACGTATGCAGGAAGTTTTAATGTGAAAGCAATTGTATAAAATCTTGTACAAGTGTGGCTTTCTACTTCTGTAGGAAATGATTATAAGCATTTATTAACACTAAGATAGCTTCACTTTTATGAATTGCATGCACAAAAGGGGGTAATAATTCATGTATGACGGCATATCCAAGTTTATCAGCATATCTTACCGACCGTAATTTTGATAGCATCAGTTGTTATGGGCCTCTGGCAGTGGGCTATATACTCACTGTTCTCACCCTGTGACCCTGAGCAGTGCTTAAAGAGCTTAAGTCCTCAATGCCCTAAACGCTTCAAGCACAGCTGTAGGCACTTCTGTGCACATGAGAGCCTACGATAAGGAATTCACATGGGTTTAAGGCAGGCTTCTGTCTCCTACACACATGCTAGGTCCTGCTCCATGTAGGCTACATAAGTGGTATTTCTGTGAGCCGTGGGAGCGACAGTTGCTCTCTTTCTGTTGGTCTGTTGACACCAGGATCCGTCTCCATCTCGAGCCACTCAGCTGGTCTTCAGCACTAGTGCTGAGATACGGGCTAATGCCAGCTGATGCCTCTATTAATGCAGGAGACAGGAATGTGACACTTTACACTAGTCACACATCCGTTGTGCAGTTTCTCACAGAAAGGAAGATCTTGTACACTGCTAAAGTATGGTTTATAGTAATGCAGAACATTGCATAAGATGCACGCTGAGTATTGTAATGTCTCGTTATACACAACTTTGATGAGCTCCGGTTTTTGTTTAGGCCACAGGGAAAGAGCATGGGTAGAAAGGAGGGAACGAGAGCATCATTAGCAGTGGAAAGCTGTGGTTAGGCTGACATACTTTATGTTTGAGGCAACTGGTTTAAATAGAACAAAAAAAAAATGATGCGGATCCGCTGTCTTAACTTTAAAAATGCCTCACAAAGCTTGTCCTCTCTTCCTCTCTCTTTGTTCTCTCGTTTCCTCCCTCTCGATCTCTCTTACACCCACACATGTACGATTTTTGTGTTAGTACTAGCTCTTGAGATGATGCGGTTAGATGGATAGGAGGGTTCATGTCTGTTTTTCTCTGCAAGGCAGTTGGTCACAGTCAAATCTGTAAACTAAGTAGTGACCACCCATACACTGCATTCTTCCTGACCTACAAGCAGTTATGAATGATTTCCGTGACACTCCTTCTCTTTCTCTTTCACTCTCTCACTCTCTCACACACACACACACACATACACATGCATGCAAAAACCCACAGTTCATATGCTATCCATCAAACCTTCAATTCCCCCAAATGCTCCTTCACCACAGTGTGTTTACGTAGTCAGATATGCTGCTCTACCTCAGCTGACCTTCAGTAAAACCAGTGGTCACTTATTTATGTCTCAACCAGTAACACACTCCCGGACAAGCTGTCATCTGCCAGCCACAATCAATAGGTTTCAGTTAATAAGCCACTGTCAGTATTCTTCAAGCAGTTCAATCTGACCAGTGAGCCACTTTACGAGCATCCAAACGTCAGCAAGTCTTAAGAGGAATTCCAACCCTCTGCCCTTTTCCCCTTTTTTGATTCATTAACAGGGAGGCAACATCCTTTTTTGTGTTTTGCTTTGATTTAGGCGTCAAAGGTCAAGTCAAAATAACCTGAGATAAGACAAATCCATGCTTGTTGAATGTGATGTGTTTTGGGGATAAAATGTTTGGGCTATGTTTAAAATAATGTAGTTTTGAATCATTAAACAAAACACAATCTATATATCATATTATCTAGCTATTGTCTGGATAACTGCAAGCAAACTAACTCATATGTAGACATGAATATGTGTTTTAGATCCAGGGTCTAAATTGTAATTGTCATATTGTCAGATTTATTTTTTTATTACTAGCCAAAGCTGTACAAACATGCCATAAATCATAATTCATGTACAAACATGCTAACTCTTCAACTGTTGATAAGGTCGAGTTTGACACACTTTAGTGGAACATCAGCATCTAGGGCTCTCATAGGATTTGCTAAGCAGCAGCCAGGTTTGAAAAAATACAATGTAAAATGTACTAAGCTCTCTAGCTTAATAGCTTAGCATGCAGGTTTTAAGTGTAGAATATTTTTGAGATCTCAGGTAGTAAGTTTATATATATATATATATATATATATATATATATATATATATATATATATATATATATATATATATATATATTTTTTTTTTTTAAACTACCTGACATCACTTGGTGGAAAACTGATGTCCTCAATTCTTTCTCATTCCAGGGGAGCTTACAAATGGTGCGTGGCGTGCATGTGCTTTGCATGTGTAAGCTAGCATAGTTTTGGGTGGTCACTGATTATAGGCCTTGGCTGAGAAATATGTTTGTTTTATCAGTGCATCTAAATAACGTGACCCTGATATGGAGTCTGCCTTCCCGAATTCTAGAAAATTCTCAGCCATTTTTCCCTTTAATCACATGAAATTCAGAGAGGTGAATTGGTTCATTTAAAAAGCTTGCATTATTGCATGCATAGCAAATTACTGCATAGTTGCAAAATGACTCTTAAAGTCAAAGCCCAGCATTGATCACACAACCCAAAAGCACACTCTTGACACTCTTTAGTTATGGTGTGCTACAGTATTTCACAATGTTTTAAATGCACTGTGTTTGTGTTTTTGTCACAGGATGGAAGAATGTAGTTGCATGGTGGCAAAACCTATCCTCCAGAGGGCTTCCCTCATCTGAGGTCTGACACTCAGAGACCAAGTGCAACCCTCAGGCTTTGTCATGAGTGTGTGAAGAGTGTTGCAGTAAGCTCTGATCAGCCTACACACACATACTTTCAAGGACTGCACAAACAAAACACTGATGCCTTGTCCAATTTTTAGCTCAACCTAATCTGGGAAATTCCAACAGTTTTGCTTAGCCTGGAGGAGGAAACAAGCACCTCCATGTCACTGAGGTTTACAGCCTCGGTTTTAGCCGCTGCCATAAAAAGATAAAAGAGATACTGTAGTTTTTGGTAAATGACTGTCATTACTGTTAACGTTATATCCATTCTAACTGTAACATATAAATGCACGGGGTAAAATGTTATTAAGAAAGCAACACAAAAAGAGACGCTATATCCGAACAGCCTGCTTCAGAAAAAAAAACATAAATTAGTACAGGAAAGATTCAGGAAATAACTATTCTCATGAGACTGAAACTTTGCACTGAAAATTGTATATATGTTATATATGTGTATATCATACACACAAATACACACACATACACCTTCCTATTCATACTATTATCCAGCCAGCTAATTATGTGACAGGTCATTGGAAGCTCTTGAATTACACTATCAACAAATGTTTGTGGATGTCTGATCTTAACATTCATATATAGTTTTTGAACATATTATTCCACAATTATTACTATTTTGCTGTTATAATAACCTCCACTAATCTGGGTAGATTTGTGTTCATTCAGCCACAAGAGTGCTAGTAAAGCCAAGTACTGATGTACTGTAGGGTGAGAAGGTCTGGGTGCTCCAATTCAACCCAAAAGGTGTTTAATAGAGTTCATTGTTTCTATTCAGCCCACACATGCTCATTAGGATTGAGGTCAGAGCTCTAGAGCAAGATCTTTTATACACCATATCTTCCTACATGATTAACTGATTTGATAACTGCAGGGGCTGAATACTTTAACACCTCAATCTTAAAAATATATAATTCCTTTAATTACATTATATAATAATAATGTCAGCAGCCAATCATGTTAAATTTACCTTCTAAACCTTTTAAATCTTTTTGGAAGATGTTAATAGATAAAAAGAGCGAGAATAATTATTACATATAGAATGCTAACATGTGTCCTGCAAGGCAGATGTGTATGATGCTGATGATCAGAGTGATTTGCATGTTTTCCACAAGACCTATAATCTTTGGTAATGTGTCTCTAATATGATTTTTCCACGAATAGACCAATGGAGTCAAAACAGAATCTTTAAACGTACTGTCCTCATATTTCACGTCTAGTTCTTACCAGATTTTAAAATGTTATAACTTTACTTATGTGGAAGATACTTGCAAAATAGAAACATTTGATTTTCAGGGAATCACCTAGGTATGCAAAATATCATCACAAAAAGTTTTGAAACATATTCGAAACACCTTTGTGTAACCCAAACACCACATACTGACAATCTGCACCATTGTGCAGTGATTACACTAGGTTTTTTATCCCCATTTGCCGCACCCATCCTGTCAAAAACCTATTTTCTAGCTGTAGATCCCCAGATACCGGTACAGCAGATCTCACTGCCCTTGCATGCTTTCTCTCAGCCAGCTCCGTCTAGGGTACGGTGAGATTTAATTACAGATGATCTCACGAGAAAATACCTTGCAGGGCTTAAATGCACATGCCTGCATGTCTGACAAGCTATTTCAGGATGATTATCAGGAAAATCTTGATGCTACAAGCCGGTATGCGGCGTGGCGTCTTGTTACGACATGCTTTCGGCTCTGTAGCCAACAGAGAAAGGAAATGCCTCGGGGAGGCTGCAGGCTCCATGATGAGGCCAAACCTACAGTTTCTGAAACCTCAACAGGAAATAGATTGCACTGTGGAGAAATACATAAAATCGAAAGAATTTGAATATCACTGACTTTACTCCCTGTCCTATGAGATGACGGAATGAGTTTTAAAGCTCTTTCGTAGCAATTATGAAAATAACTTAAGCCTAAATGATGGTAATAACGAGTCAAAGCCAATGAGCAACCAAGCAACCTGGCTGAAGATTTGTGTTTTGGAATGTGTGTGTGTTTTTTCCCAGGCCCTGATGTAAACCCTCAGTCTGGATTGTGTGAGGCGACCACTACGGCCACCTGTGAACCACAGTTATCACCAGCGCTGACACACTGACACACACACACACACACACACACACACACACACACACACACACACACACACTAGACCAATTAAGCCTCATGTACACTCTCTTCCATTCAGCCATAACTAAAAGACCCGGTGCTACTGCCAGAACTGACTCGCTCTCTTCCCTCTCACTTTTTATTGTGACCTTCAGCACTGTGTGTTTGTGTGTGAGGGCATGTTGACGGCTGGTCTAAAAGCTATATTAACACTCCCAAAAGCTATGGCTGTTTTTATTTTAGGGGAAAAAGAAAAAAAAGAGTCCAAAGTGAGTTTAATGTTAGAGATTTATGTGTAGGATAGCAATAATTGGATGAATACATAATTGCCAATAGAATGTCTTCACAAGGATAATAAGACAAGTATGTGTGTATGTGTGTGTGTGTGTGTGTGTGTGTGTGTGTGTGTGTGTGTGTGCGCGTGTGCACAAGCACTGTTAGTTGCCAAGTATAATCAGCTATACCACACATTTATTTCCATTCTCCTCCAGCCAAGCCTCACAGAAATCTAGGATTTCAATTGTGTGTCAAGCCAAAGCGCAAAACATTTCAGAACACGATTATGTGACTTGACGGTTTTTCAAACAAACACAAAACTCATAAATTTATAGCTGAGATGGATCTTTAGCAACAATATAACAAAATGACTAACACTTTTAGTAACACATCCACACTTGCACAGCAGTATCAAAAAAATTTGCACTTGATAAAGCATCAAAATCTCAGAATAAGAGTTTTTTTTTGCAGTATGTTTCTAATTAAGCCTGGAAGCTTCAAGCATGTCTTTAAAAGAGCACAAGCTTGTTTGGTTGTTTACATTTAGGCCCAGGCAGTGAGGCAGTAAGGATCAGCCTGTGAACCAGAGAGTAGTTTTAAAAGGCTCAGCCCTGAAGTCATCAGACTCTGTGCCACCCACTGTGCTACTGATCCTATCAAACACAAACACAGGCCAAAGCACTTTACTGACTGACACACAGGCGTGCCACAGCCCTCCTCTCAGCCACTGTTCAGCCGTGGATTTCTAAAAGCTTTGACGCCCCTGTGCATGTGAATTTCCTCACCATTTAGTGTGTACAGTTGAATGATTGTTTTCTTTTTTTTTTCTTTTTTTTTGGGGGGGAAAGGCTTTGAAGTGGATGTTACATTTGATACCCTTCCTGTTTTAACACAGAATCCAATTCTCAGGAATAATGATGAACTACAGTACTTAATGACAAATGACCTTTCTATACCACCTCTTTTATATTCCTGTATGATAGATTTCTTGACTTCATGCTGTAGATGAAGTCATTTACAGCATATGTTGAACTGATGTTCTGTGAACACTGTGTATCCTCTCTGATTACTACCACTTTCACTCATTTTGTGGTTTTAGTTTCTAGTGTGGACCACTATGGCACTATTTAATGAAACTTCTTCCCTTTTCATGCACACTGGATAACTTTTTTGTTTTGAGTCCACATTTCTCCTCAGAGAGAAGAGTCACTGCAAATCCAAACAAAGTTTTACTTCCTGATCACCTTTATTGTATGTTGTAAAAATAAAGGGAGGGAGTGTATGTTTTCCAGGATGACCCTGCATCCATTCTACAGGCCATTGGGGCTCACTGAATGTTTGAACGAGGATACAAATTTATTATATGTTGTATATGACCGGATTAACCAGATCTCAGTCCATTTGAACACCTATGGGAGATTTTGGTGTGATGTAATACCAGATAGGTCACAATAGTTCTACTATCAAAGGAATATTTGTGCAGAAAAATGCCATTTATTTTTCCAGTACATTTCCTGAGACTTGTAGATTTTGTGCATTCAAGCTGTCCTAGTGACTCAGTGGTCCAACACCTTCGAACTTTTTTTCATTTGAATCTGTGTGTTTGTGCATGTAATGGCTAAGTAGAATAACACTCTGATCAGTCATATTTATTAAACAAAATGATCTATATAGTACTTCTTACCCATGGAAGTAAAATGCTTCTTGAGGTCAAGTGTGACTCACAGGGTGATGAAAGACATTTGTCCATAATATCCTGTTTCCCTCAAATTACAAATGTTATGACCTTTTCAATAATTATAGTAAACTGCAGTTATTCACTGGGTCTTTTTTTTATATTTAAATCTAATTGAATTATATTTAATTAAGACGCATCTATAGGATTTCTGTCCTATATATACGAATATACTTCAATAATACAGTTCTAACTACAGTTTACACAGTTATGCACAAAAAACAAATTGGCTTTCATTCTTGATTCTACATGAATGTTAGGGAATATTTTCTAGCTTGCAGTCCTGTGGAGTGCCTCTGCCTGGCTCCTTTAGCTCTTATACTGCAGCCATTATAAGCTTAAAAACATGGCCATCTAAATTAGGGCTGTTCCACATTCACATGTCATAGTCAATCCATGCTGTGAGTTGTGACATGTACCATGAAGCCATAATCCCAAGCAGCAGCACTGCTTGCATGTATGCATGTATGTGTGTGGCAGTAGAGGGGGGTGTTTCATGGGTGTGTATATGAATCCAATTCTTGTCATAGGGCCTATCAATATCTAAAGGCAAAATTTATTTGAGCTTGCCAGCACTACCATCATTTTTGTGAAGCAAAATCATGTTTATCATTTTAACGGATAATCGCATTAGTGCTGTAAAATTAAATGTGGTAATGTGGCTTTACAGCATGATCCCATTTCTGTGAGTGTATGTATTTGTGTGTTTGTGTGCATGTGTACACGGCAAACAGATAAAAGTAATGCACGCTTAAAAGAGACGTGACTGCAGGCTCTTGCACATTGTATCTTTGCTCTCATGTACGTGTGATTATGTCCTGTGCAGTGTGAACAACCCTTTCCCAGTGCACAAACCTCTTCCTGTCTGGAATACAGTCTGTCTCTGATAGCAAAATAGACGGTTTAGCCCTTTACCCCTAGCTCCTGACTTTGACTTTTGACTACAATCTTTTTTTTCACAGCTCTGTATTATATTGCTACAAGAACATAATGTTAAAATAATTAAGATAATCATTTGAATAATTTCTCAAAATGTGTATATATATATATATATATATATATATATATATATATATATATATATATATATATATATATAAGAGAAATCTTTCAGAAAGGCTCTTTGCTCTAACATTTTAGGAAAGCATAGCCACTAATGGAATAAAAACTATTTCTTGGTAATGCACACAGACTTTTGGACCTTATCGTCTGTATAGATCAAGATAAGAGAAGCTGATCCTTGATTAATCCTTGGAGGCTTTTCTTGTTCTTTTTTTCTCCTCTCTTGGGCACCTGATCTCTGAGCATGCTTTTAACTTACTACTAATTAAGAATTGTCGCTCTGTGTCCATGACAGAAGCACAGGAAAAATGGGAAATGATTAAAACGGGAATGTCAGTGAGAGATGTCGGGAAGAGAAGGCAGGGAGAGGAAGGGGGGCTACAGGGGATTTAGTTGGCTCTGTCTGATATGAAGGGAAAATTATGCCTTGAGATATCTGTATAATGATGTATGACAAGGGACAGAATCCACGCTCAGAGATTTGCCTTATCATTCCTTGACATATCTAGAACATATTGATAAGCCACTTCTGGGAAATATTAGCCAAATCTAAAAAAAAAAATGTAATATCTATCTTTCACCCTAGGACTGTTTTCTTTCACTAAAGACATCTTGACAGCAAATTTAAAGGAGTTTTGACAGCAAATAAATCTTGATGTTTGAATAACAGTTGAAAATTAGGTTTTAAGTAAAAGTAAATATGGACTGAAAAAAGATTTAAACCAGTTATTAAAATGGATATTGTAAGTGAAAATTGAAATAATAAAACCTCCTTATAGAAACAGAATTAGTCATTTTGTTCATTTATTAATTTATTTTTATTAATTAATTAATAAAAAGTATATTATTTAGTAACCAAGTGAAACTAATAGGAAAAGGATGGATATGTGTTTATCACTAATTTCTGCATCCTGTGACCTTAATTATAAAGGGTCACTTTAAGCAAAATATGAGAAAACATTTAGATCTGTTTTAATCTTTTGGATTTGTCTTCCATTCGGTTTGAGGTGCATATATGTCTCATCTCTGTTCCTATAGTGCTGGGCCTCTTGTCTTGCTTAAAGCCAGAGAAAGGACAGGAAATTGGGGGACGCTTTGGTAGTAGTCTGGCCTCCGTCCCCTGAACTGCAATGTTGTACACTTTGAAGTCGGAATGAGAATCATATGCAATTACTTGTGATATAAAACACGTTCTCCAAGAGTGCTCAACCCATGCTGAGCACATCCTCCCTCTCTCTTTCTCTCTCTCTCTCTCTCTCTCTGTCTCTCTCTCTCACACACACACACACACACACACACACACACACACACACACACACACACACACACACACACAAACTCTGTAAACTCTATACACCATATAATAACCTCGGACCTCATACTTAAAGTCTTCATCAAAGTTTTTTTTTCCACTTTATATAAACACACTTAGGAGGGGTGCTGGGTAGAATAATTTTAGGTTAGCAGGATATTTCATGAACATAAACTTTTGGTTCCTAAGATACTCGATCTGTCAGGTCTTCTGGAGTACTGTTAACTAATGTTCTTTTGACTGTCAGGGGAAAAAAAAGAGTTTTCATGGGTTGATTGGTTAATTACCAGTATAGCTTTCTCTCTTGTAGCGCTCTATATAGAACCTGAAGTTAGGAAGATTGGCTTTTCCCTTACTTTACCTGTTCTCTGATTCTTCTTGCATGCCTGTGGGGGCTCATTAACACAGTTTTAAACTCGGTTGTTAGCAAAAGTTCCCTTTTGTCTGACTGGTGCAGTGACACGCCTCTAAATCCACAATCTAATTCTATATTATCCTTCAAAATAACCCATCATGATTTTACTCATCCACTTGGTTGGTCAATAATACATTTTCATTTATTTACAGATAGTTGTAGAGTCTAAAGGATACAGCACTAATTGGCAAACTCGTTAATTAAAGACGTCAGGCGGATACAATAGTAATTTTTATGATGAGCATTTTCAAACATACTTTCTCGTGACCTACGGATATGTCTAGATCTTTGATTTAAAGTTAATTAAACCATTCTATTCAGTTAACTTCAGCATTCTGCTTGTCCAGTCAGATTGTCAGCTAGCTCTTTTGCTAAGAAGATTAGTTTGATTGTCATATGTGTGAAACATGCCTGAAATCTTATATGTTCAATTTTCTGTGCTCCTTTTTTTATGTTTTAAAGTGAAATGGTGTACAAGATTGATGAATAGTGGCATGGAAAGAGAGGTAAACATTACTTTTGCACAGCTAGCACCATTTTAACCTGCCAAAATAGCTTCTTGTTCCTTAGTCTTGAATGTTTGTGTGTGTCATGTATATGGTGTGGCAAAGCAAGGGAAAATCTCTTGCTTCCACTAGAGAGACAGAATGCAAAGCATTCCTCATACTACCGCAGAACAACAATCAGAGGAGAGACGAAAGCAGGAGCCTGGCCAGAAAGTGTATACACACACACACACACACACACACACACACACACACACACACACATATATATATATATATGTATATATATATATATATATATATATATATATATATATATATATATATATATATATATATATATACAGAGGTAGGTATGTGGCGACAAGACAGATAGAGGTAACTCAGTTCTCCTTCTTCATTTTTCCCTCCATCCTCTCTTTTACATTTCTTCTTGTAATTGTTAAGGTATATGTAATCATTGGATTAAATATTTTATCTCTTATTTATGTAGAATTTAGTTACTTTAAACTATATTTAGTGTGTAAAATGTGTGTAAAAAAAAGATCGTAGATTTATCCTTTTCTCCTCCATGTGAAGGAGTTTTTCCTGTAAGGGATTTGCACTCAAAACCCGGTAGCACTTTATTTTACAATAACTACCTACTGTTTAATAGGCAAATGTACAGTAATTACAAATAATGTCTGTCTTAATACTCAAACTGGATACATGGTAATTGGTGTAAAAGCTAACAGGTTTGTATGTTATTACTTTTCAAATAATTCAGACTGGAAAGGGTGATTACAGTTACTTTCGATTATGGCCCTGATTATGTCTATATTGTAAAAATATGTCCTTTAATTGAAGCAATATATATGATGCCTAACTAACAGTCAAAAATAATGAATTATATTTTATTATTGTTATCTAAGCAAAGTTCAAATCAAATAATTTTGTTTAGATTTAGGTTTAGGCTTAGTTGAAGTTAGGTTTACATACAAATGTAAAAAATTAAATAATAGTCAATATTAATGTATGAATATGTAATAATAATAATTAAGTATAGCAACAAAGAACAATTAATCCAGTGTGGCAATAATAAATAAAGATAATTATGTAATTTTTTTTATATTAAAAGGTCTTTCCAACAATGATTGTACGGTGTCATAAAAACAGCTCACTGATTTGTTTTTTGATCATTCAAGCAAGAGAGGAAGGAAGTTTTTGTGTATATGTAAAAGAAAGCATATAATGGACAGAGTGAGTGAACAGGAGACATGGGGTTCAGTAGGAGGAGAGTGGGTGTAATTATCCTTCTCTGACAATATTATGCATGCTGTGTTTTTCCCGCAGCGGTGCCAACCTTATCACAGGCTGTGCACAAACACACACATGCACATGCTTAAAAACATCCATTCCTTTAAACAATTTCACAACACAATTACAACATTCTCAAAGCAAAACACTTCCCAAGAGACACAGTGTTTTCCTTTATGTCTCCTTTCCGCCTACTTTCTCTCTTATCTTTAAGGAAAAGTTCCTCTGACCCCTGGCGGGACCAGGACTCAAAACATTGCTTGCTCGAGGCCATGTTTCCTTGAAGTATCGCTTTATGTGCCTTGCTAGTTTAAGGAAGAAACAGTTGAGTTCAGCTAGTCCATTGTTGCTGTTTGGTTCAAAACACAGCAAAAACATGTTGTATTATTCAGGATAGCGCCGATCAAATATTCCATGCTAATATTAGAAATCTAGCTAGATTTCTACACTCTTTTTACACTCTCATCTCATTATTTAGGAACACATATTGAGGCATATTATTCTGTAATCTATATTAATTTTTCCATTTCTATTAGAAATAGGACAAGTATGTGATTATGTGACTGGGGAACGTTTGTGCAAGTCTGAACCTCTGAGTGTTGTGATCTTAAGGGTTTATATATATATATGTACACACACACACATATATATATATACAGAGGTAGGTATGTGGCGACAAGACAGATAGAGGTAACTCAGTTCTCCTTCTTCATTTTTCCCTCCATCCTCTCTTTTACATTTCTTCTTGTAATTGTTAAGGTATATGTAATCATTGGATTAAATATTTTATCTCTTATTTATGTAGAATTTAGTTACTTTAAACTATATTTAGTGTGTAAAATGTGTGTAAAAAAGATCGAGATTTATCCTTTTCTCCTCCATGTGAAGGAGTTTTTCCTGTAAGGGATTTGCACTCAAAACCCGGTAGCACTTTATTTTACAATAACTACCTACTGTTTAATAGGCAAATGTACAGTAATTACAAATAATGTCTGTCTTAATACTCAAACTGGATACATGGTAATTGGTGTAAAAGCTAACAGGTTTGTATGTTATTACTTTTCAAATAATTTAGACTGGAAAGGGTGATTACAGTTACTTTCGATTATGGCCCTGATTATGTCTATATTGTAAAAATATGTCCTTTAATTGAAGCAATATATATGATGCCTAACTAACAGTCAAAAATAATGAATTATATTTTATTATTGTTATCTAAGCAAAGTTCAAATCAAATAATTTTGTTTAGATTTAGGTTTAGGCTTAGTTGAAGTTAGGTTTACATACAAATGTAAAAAATTAAATAATAGTCAATATTAATGTATGAATATGTAATAATAATAATTAAGTATAGCAACAAAGAACAATTAATCCAGTGTGGCAATAATAAATAAAGATAATTATGTAATTTTTTTTTTATATTAAAAGGTCTTTCCAACAATGATTGTACGGTGTCATAAAAACAGCTCACTGATTTGTTTTTTGATCATTCAAGCAAGAGAGGAAGGAAGTTTTTGTGTATATGTAAAAGAAAGCATATAATGGACAGAGTGAGTGAACAGGAGACATGGGGTTCAGTAGGAGGAGAGTGGGTGTAATTATCCTTCTCTGACAATATTATGCATGCTGTGTTTTTCCCGCAGCGGTGCCAACCTTATCACAGGCTGTGCACAAACACACACATGCACATGCTTAAAAACATCCATTCCTTTAAACAATTTCACAACACAATTACAACATTCTCAAAGCAAAACACTTCCCAAGAGACACAGTGTTTTCCTTTATGTCTCCTTTCCGCCTACTTTCTCTCTTATCTTTAAGGAAAAGTTCCTCTGACTGGCGGGACCAGGACTCAAAACATTGCTTGCTCGAGGCCATGTTTCCTTGAAGTATCGCTTTATGTGCCTTGCTAGTTTAAGGAAGAAACAGTTGAGTTCAGCTAGTCCATTGTTGCTGTTTGGTTCAAAACACAGCAAAAACATGTTGTATTATTCAGGATAGCGCCGATCAAATATTCCATGCTAATATTAGAAATCTAGCTAGATTTCTACACTCTTTTTACACTCTCATCTCATTATTTAGGAACACATATTGAGGCATATTATTCTGTAATCTATATTAATTTTTCCATTTCTATTAGAAATAGGACAAGTATGTGATTATGTGACTGGGGAACGTTTGTGCAAGTCTGAACCTCTGAGTGTTGTGATCTTAAGGGTTTATATATATATATATATATATATATATATATATATATATATATATATATATATATATATATATATATATATATATATGTACACACACACACACACACATATAGGCCTTCAGAAAACTCAATAGATATCTTAAAAGTGCAATCTCTTGCCAGTGATTGCACCATAAACATCAGAATAATAGCCTAAATATAATTTAATCAATTCAATCAAAAATATAATAGAAACATAATAATGTTTTTATCTATTATTATCATTGCTTTGTTAAGATTATGGACCATCTACTATCCAGCAGCCACTGCACTGCATGCCTGGCTCACATTCTACTAATCACTCACATCTGTTTCTTGTCACCTTGATTTACACTTCTATATAGCCTCACTCTTCACAGTGCTCACTGTCTCATGTTTGTCCCACTTGGCTGTGAGTTTATTTCAGGGTTTATGTTGTTGTTCCTTGTTTCATCACATTTGTGTTTGGTTTTAATTGAGTTTATTCTGTACTTTTGCAATAAATAATTTTTGTATAGCATTTTTAACAATGCACATTGTCTCCCTAGCAGCTTTACAGAGATAAAGTAGTTATAAATTGTATTTTATTTTTTTAAAACATTTAGTGCATATAAGTTTGTTTCTTATAATTATAAGTTTATAACTAATGAGCAAGCCATGTCCAGCTGTGGCAAGGAAAAACGTCCGGAGATGGCATGAGGAAGGAACCTTGGGAGGAACCAGACTCAAATGAGATCCCGTCCTCATCTGGGTGGCACTGAATGTCCATTCATGGCAGTTCCATCATTGTTGAGGGGTGTAGTATTAGGCACTTAAATAGAAAGAAAATGCAGGTTTTGGTCCTGTGCCATTGTAGTAGACTGTTGATATTAATTACAGTCCAAATTCATCCTCATAGTCCTTGAGATATCAATGTGCTTTTGAGGATAGATACACCATAACACCGCATATGAACTCAGAGTGCCTTCAGCCCTATGTAAAAGTAAAAAAAAAAAAAAAGTAAGCAGAGACTCCTATGCAGAGAGATATGTCCTCTCATATGAACTCCATCCATTTTCCCAAAAAGCATGTTGAGGTACATTTGATCCAAATTTGATCATGTTAACTGTACTTATGTTTCATGTTATTCTTGTATTTACTATTAATGGTTTTCAGCTACTGTCAGGTTTGACTGCCAACTAATTTAATTCCAGTAGCCAAAAAGTGATCGGTCTTAGTTTTCTCCTAAAAAGCTGACATTAACTTATACACATTCACATTTAATGCTTGATCACATACCAAGGTAGCAACTTTATATCTTTCATGTGAGTAAATTCGTTTATAATTAGGCTTGGTTAGAATTCTTATCCACATGACTGAAGTTTCAAAGATTTAACATGAAAATAAGCCAATAAAAAAATAATTCTATTGCTTTGAAGCAATTGGGAAATGTGCCAAGATTTAATAGAAAGGATAGAGGTAAGAAGATGCAGCATATCACAATCTGGTGGAGTGTATTAAGACAGGTTTACTAGAGATGAAATTCTGAAATTCTGGGCCTTGCACATACTTTATTGCATGTTTGACTACTTTCGCTTTGTTGCCAAGCATAATTGTAAAGGTCAAAGTTGAAAATGTATTACTAATTCGCAAAAGATTTTAATGAGTATATGTACACATGACGAAAAGTACGTGAGTGCATCACTCGTATATTCAATTCAGTCCTATTCAATTAAATAAAAAAGTATATAGCACTTTTAACAATGGACATTGTCCCTAAAGCCGCTTTACACAAAATAATACAGTGTAGCATCATAATTTGGTCCCTACATGTTTATCTTTGATGAGTGAGCCAGTGGCGACAGTGGAAAGGAAAACCTTTGTGAGATGGTATGAGGAAGAAATCTTGAAAGTAAACAGACTCTAAAAGAAACCCATTCTCATCTGGGTGTCACTGAATGTAAATTATTTATAGTATCAACTGTTCACTGAATGGAGACTTGACTGTAAACTGTTCAATGTAGCACGCTCTTTATATTAATTACAGTCCATATGAGATTATATTTAGTTAATGTGCTTGTTGGACATTCCATTACAAAATCATGGATATTAATAAATAATATTACAACCATTCCAGTGATTCCCCCACTACCACCACCCATGTGGCCATAACAGCCTCTTCTGTGAAGGTTGTCTACAAGATTTTGAGTGACCCTGCACTGTGTTTTTCATGCTCTTCCACTTCGTGGCTGAGCTGTTACTGTTTTTAGACACTTACAATTTCAACAGCAACTTTGGTAGATCTAGCAGGGCAGAAATTTTACTGTTTTGTGGTCCTGACAACACCATGTTAAAAATCACTGCGCTCTTCTCTACAATCCATTCTACTGCCAAAGTTTGTCTTTAGAATGTGCATGGCTATGCATTCGATTTTGTCTACTTTATAGCTGAAGGTGTCAGTGAAACACCTGACCTGGGGTATCCACATACTTTAGCTCATATAGTGCATATGAGCAAGTATATTACTGTATTATTATTATTATTATTATTATTATTATTATTATTATTATTATTATTATTATTATTATTGTATATTGTATATTTGTACATACGTAAAATGCTTCAGAGTGAATGTATGCTTATTATGACTTGCTGAAGAATTCTCTCAGAGGAAGGCCTATGAGTCAGGATGAGGAGCAACGGCAAAGTGGCACCTGCTTAGTTCCTTTTCTGGAAGACTGGGAGACAAAGAGTGAAAAAAATGTGCACGCAAGAAAGAGCGAGAGAGAGAGAGAGAGAGTGGGAGAGAGAGAGAGAGAGTATTTGCCAGGCCCAGGGAAAAAGCATGTTTGTCTATGGAGCTCAAGCCCTTATCTCCAGCCTGTACTGACGCCATACTCTTCCTGTCTCAAATCTCCTCTGCTGATTTACTCTCTCCCCCGCCTCTCCCTTTTGCCTCCCTCCCTTTGCTTTCATTCTCTCTCTCTCTCTCTCTCTCTCTCTCTCTCTCTCTCTCTCTCAAAGCAGTCGGCCCCTCAGGCACCCCAGCCAGTAGTGGCACTCAAGCCCCCCTTCCCCGTCTCACTCTTGGAGATTAGATACGGTCTCTGTACCTGCTGAC
Organism: Silurus meridionalis; assembly: GCF_014805685.1. Classification (NCBI taxonomy): domain Eukaryota; kingdom Metazoa; phylum Chordata; class Actinopteri; order Siluriformes; family Siluridae; genus Silurus; species Silurus meridionalis. The sequence continues at coordinate 5,927,087 of NC_060909.1, forward strand.
GTAAACACTGGTGGTCAAATGCACGCAAAGGCCACGGCTGTTGACAGGACGTGTCTGCCTTTGCTTTTGTAAGGTTAGTGATGTACACAATCAATTCTTCATCTCTCTCGCTCTCTTTTTCAACTGCAAAAAAATGTATTGCTTTGCAGACAGTTCTAGATACATGCTGAGACCATGACAGTGTTCTGGACACAGTTTTTTCTAATTATCTCTTGGCCAAGCTGTGATTGTTGTCCTGCTCCTTTTTACCCTGCCAAGATTCTTCTTGAAACAAGAAAAAAAAAAAAAATTCTATATAAAACCAGACATTTATTTTATTTTAATTTTTTTATTTGTTATACCTTGCAGTTATTGACATAAACCAGATAGGTGCCTTTTACTGGCATTCACCAACTGCTCAGCTGATATAGACAGAATCCCATCAACCTTCATAAGTGCATCATATGCACACAGATCAGTGCAGACGGGGTGTATTTGCACCCATGTGAGTGCAGAAGCTAATCTCTCTGTCTGGAACTCTGTGGCCTGCTCAGTCGGCGCCGAGCTCTTTGGAGCCTCAGCCGCAATCAGTAGCCACGCAGCCCTCTGTCACACTGCCTTTCTTGCCCTTTCCTTTGTTTTCAACTCATTTCCTTCCTCAATTTCTTAGATATTCTCTTTCCCCCTCACAGTCTAAACATGGGCATGTTTAGAAAGCATGCAAAGGAATGAAAGGAGCTGAACACAGAACCTCAGGTCTGGAGTTGCCCTACTTGGGTTTAATACATAAATATATTATATGACTGTATTTCTGTCCAGCATAATAAAAACCTGGAGACTGGCCAAATAATTTTTGGTTAAGAGTGTTTATGAGAGTTTTTCAGGACCAGGGCCTTCATTGTATAATCCTGACATTGTTTATGATTGTTCCATGTAAACAGCAGTACCCCAGTCTTTGTGGTCCTTTCTGGTTTATTGTAACCAAAAAAGTGCTTCAAGCTTTTCTGCAGACTTTGAAGGCTTATGATCTTCCAATGACAGATTTCTAAAAACAAAAGAAGCATGACGCCTGTAATTCTGCACAACTGTCATGACCTTGCATGTTAGGAAATGCTATTTATTTATAATTGCAGTATAAAGACAGTACTGCTCTTGATCTACACACTCATGCTGATTTGAATACACAAAAGTGATGATTGATGTAGTTTACGGCTATGCCATTATATTGGGATAGCAGAGAAATTGACACAAGGAACTCTTTTATTTTTACACAATAACATATGAAGAAATCTTTCATCCCAACCAGCTCAGAATCAAATGCTCCAAAAAACCTTATGGAGAAGTAGGTTTCACATGCAAGCACTTTGGTTGAACTTAGACAATGAAAGCGCCACATAAACTGTAACTGTTTTAATGCTGTTTTCTCTGAGCATTTATGGCAGTTTACTTAGCATTTATGGAAAAAGTCTACAGTGCCCATACGTTGAAACAATTACAGAGATGGAGGATTTGGGGAATTATCAAGAATTATAACTCTTTTTGTTCCTTAACATAAAAAAAAGACGAATCCCAACATTGTCACAGCCATTTGTGGCTAGAAGCCAGAGAAACAAAAATAGCTTTCTAGGTCTGAGGGATGGCATGCTTGCTCTTACTGGTCAATCACAATGACACTCTGGCAGTCCTGGACATTTTTTAGTTTCCATATGTAGAAAAGAGTGTAGAGTACTTTATCTAGTGTGTTCTTGGTGTGTTTTTAAATGTGTTATGCAGCCTGAGCAGCGGTTTACAAAGTACATGTTAAGCTTTACGCTCCCTAAAATTAACAATGAATGTATGCTGTTTTGTTCTTTATTGGAAAAAAAAATAGTAATCATTGCCAATCCTGCAGAATGAAATAAAAGATTGGAAAATAATCCAGTATAGGAACCATACTTGGTCACATGATTTTATAACACAAGGTTATATTATTGTAAAGTACAAGAGCATGTACACATCAGTGACCTCTGTGTCTTCTGAATCTACTGAAACCTATCAGACGTTTCTACTGTGGATTTAGCTCTGCTCAGACTTTTCCCGGCCTGTGCCACGTTGAAGAATCTACCCCATGTTTTCCCAGCAGATACTCATTGAGGGTTCTGGCTGTCTTCCTCGTTTAACCATAAATGAAGCTCCACGTGCCGAAACACCGGTTTGAAAGGCCAGAAATTTCCCCAGACAGATTCCACTGAGTGTGTCTGTCTGAGTCTTGCTGTTACAGTGCACTTCATTGTCAGTGAAATTGCAAAATTAGCAAAAAGGTCATTTTTTTTATTGTTGTTATTCCAGTAAGTTTTCATCTTACATGCATATTTTTCCTCAGTAAGTAAGTGATTATGAGTTTTGCTAATGACCAGAGGGTTGTGTCTTCAAATTCCATGACATCCAGTTGCTTTATACCGAACTAATATGTGTGTACGTCTTCTATTTTTGACAGGTAACATCCAAGCTGATTTTTGTAGGTATATAATTATAGACTATAGCCTATAATCTGTTTCTGTGAACATATTTTATTTCATCTGTCAGTGGAAAGAAGACCACAGCTGACCAGATTTTATTTCTGTTGTATTGCCACAAATGTCCAAGTGTATCAGGCAATATTAGGGATTTCCATCACTGTGTGTAGCAATTGGCCAGATTAAGCCGCTTAAATGCCAAATGCTGCAAATGCTTAAGGTGTAAAGACAAAAATATGTAATTATATGGCTGATGATATTAAACTTCTCAAGACGGTATTTTATATAAACTCTGTACAAGATGTAAATGCATAAAAATAAATTCCTTCTAAAATCTTTTCTGTCTTGTGAATGATTTTTTATTATTATTATTTTTTTAATAATCATGAAAATCATGAAAAAGAAATCAAATCCATATATATTATCCAAATTAAAAGTTTGAATTACACTGGTAGCATTGTTTTACTATGCTATTAATATATATATATATATATATATATATATATATATATATATATATATATATATATATATATATATATATATATATATATAAAACATCATTTATTTGAATTATGAAATTTTACTTACTTATCTTCAGCATTTGTTTAACTGAAGAGTGATGGTAGATTCATTGTCTATACATTTTTGTCTATCCTGGAATCACATGATCCTGGAATCCTAAAATGTGTCCTGGAATACACCTAGGAGTCCACACCTATGAGTCATTTATCCTTGTTAATTCACCTACTGGCATGTTTTTGGGAGGTAAATCCCACACAGACATAACAAAATCATGCACAGAAACTCTCAGTAACCCCAGGCAAGGAGCAAACCAGAGACCCTGGATCTGTGATTGATGCTACAAAATGCACCACCATGCTGCTACTGAATAGTGTTCAGCTTTAAACAATAGCATAACCAATAAAACATGAATTTATACTATATGTTCCATTTGTGGTTACAATTGCACCAATTCTCTTATTGACTCTGTGGAGTGGTGTTCTGAGAAACTAGGCTGGCTTGCTGTTTTTGGGCTTCTTGGAGAACTTGCTACAGTTCTTTCGTTGCACAAGAGAAGTCCCAGACAACCTTAATAATATGCTGTTACTTAATATGGTCCATTGCAAAATAAAACAAATATTTCTCTGTACCACTGAAACATTTGAATAGAAATTAATTCTTAGAAAATCTTTTTTTCCCCTTTCCCACAGACACAACTATACAGACGGTATTAAATTAGAATGTCAGACAAAATATCTATCTATCTATCTATCTATCTATCTATCTATCTATCTATCTATCTATCTATCTATCTATCTATCTATCTATCTATCTATCTATCTATCTATCTATCTATCTATCTATATTCTGGAAAGCCAATTAGTCTGGGTTTTTCTTAGTTTAATGTGTATGTTGTGAACATTCTTAAACTATGCACTGGAGTCAGAAAGTCTGATTTATGGTCCATTGCATTACAAACTCAATACAATCACAGTACAAGTGTAAATGTACTTCAGAACGGCATCTTTCATCCAGCCTCTTAAATCACCATCTCACTGTTCTGTATCCGTTTCTCATTATCCATTTTCTCTAGTAGCTTGAGATCAATTCCAGCCTGCAAAGTCTACTCTATCTGCCCCCAATCCACTTCAAGCCTTCATAGACTCAGAGTGACTTCCTTCATTTGCTGCTTTTTGCAACCTTGCCATAGCTCCATTACTGCTCCTGATGACATGGCATTCCTGTGCTAGGTCTTGCTAGGCCCCTTACGACAGCACCATGGCTGCCCAGAGCCTGGGTGGACACAGCTATTTTGGGAGTTGGTTTGGTGCCGGACTCCCTGTCTCCTTAGCTCTAAACTTCACTGCTGATAGATTATCTTCAGGAGACTAAATGGGAGTCGGAACAGTTATGAACCTGACGCCAGGCGAGCACGTTTATCGTCCACTCAGAGCACTGATAAGTGACGGGAGCTGTAATGAGGATACCAGAACTTGTCATACAGAGGAAGGCTTTAATCTAGTAATTTACTGAAGTTTGTACCATACACATGTTTTCAGCAGTTTTTTACATTATTTTGTACCATAAAGCTTTTTGGAAACACCTATGTAGATGGCAATTTCTTTGCAGTTAATATAATTCATTTTAATTGAAGAGGCATGTGTGAACAAAATGCCAACTGCAACAATTCAGTACTATCATTCAACACAAAGGGCAATTGTTATTTATCTTAGGACAGCAGTGTTTAGTTATACATTTTTGTTATATTCTTTGGCAATTGAACTTTTTTTATTCTAAACTTGTAAAATTTTTCTTTTTATTATTCTTTGAAAAATATATAGAAAATCTCAACTGCAAACATCAGCAAGCGCATATTTTCCCAATAATGACCGCATGACACTAAGACCAGTTGTAAAGATGCAAGCTTACATTCTGTAAATAAGGCAGAAATCGACCAGGTGAGACCAGGATTCCAGATGCCTCTCTAAACGTGCACATCCCTGTAAAGAGTGTGAGAAGTCTTTCTGTCAGGATGATCAAAAGCTCTAGCCTAAATATGGGGTCTACAGGAGTTAGCCCATGATTTACAGCCTGATGATTTCATCCATTAATAGCACATGGTCACATCTGCCTTGCCGCCTCCTGAAGTATTTGAAAGGCTGGGCCAAATTGTTATTAAACTTTACACTTCTCAGTTGAAATAAGAATAGTAGAACTGAATAATCCTTTTTTTGTAGAACTTTGTTCACCATGATCAAGTCAGTGTATTATGGGGTGTGTTTTCTCTTCTCAAACTCCACATGGGTAGAATTAACCCTTTCTTGGAGGTTGCTGGTACTGTTTCACTAATAGTACCACCACATTACAACTACTATGCATATCACCATTATTAGTGTTGTTAATACTTTTACAACTTATACGATACATATTGAAGTCATAAATATAAATGTAAATATAGTTGCAGGAAGAAACAAGAGTACCATAACTGTTGCAATGCATGCAAGATGAATAATTTAGTTATTATGTAATTTATTTTACTTTAATGTAAATGCATGGTGCTTTTGGATTGATTGTTGTTTTCTGTGCATCACACATTCATATGCATGTTGAGTAATTTATTAATTTCTTTTGCTTGCATGCAAAAGATGATCATGCATGGTTGTCACATATGCGTGTTCATTGTGGGATTTTTACACTTGTGCATGTAGTTATTCCTATATGTATATGTATATGTATATTTACTATAGTTTTAGGTTTTCCAGGGCTCCATGAGTGGGCCCTTTAAGCGTGCCGAAACCCGACACCGCGCCTGCGCAGCGCCCCGCGCGCCCCGCGGCCGCCACCGAGTCTAGACGAGCACATGACGAGGAGCAGCCAATGACTCGGCCGCGTTCCTTCCAAGGGCCCCCGCGAGTCCGTGCGCGCGTGTGTGTGTGTGTGTGTGTGTGTGTGTGTGTGTGTGTGTGTGTGTGTGTATGCGTGCGTGCGTGTGAGAGAGGGAGAAGGAGCGCAAGGAACAATCGTAGGATCCAGTTCATCTCGGTCGGAGCGCAAGGATTTAAAGGGCAAGTCTTCCTGGCGCAGAGACTTCATGGATGTTTCCGTTGCATGAATAATTTGCATAGAGATAAAGAGATATATATATTGTCTGGCTGGATCAGGATGGAGGTGTTCCCCCTGAAAGGATTACTTTGGGGTTGGTTACAGAGTTGCAGCGTGCACGCGCCTGTACCGATCTGAAACAGAGTATATACTGTTTATACAGTGTAACCGAGGTTCGGCTGATCAAGAGTGTGTTCATCCTGTGATGTGAATCTTAACGGGCTGTGCAGGAATGCACCGGACTCAAGCAAGCCTTTAAATCAACTTTTTCATGTTTTGCAGACTTGGATCTGCATGCATTATTTATTTTTTTATTTACTTTATTTTTTTTTATTCTAATTGGCATTGATGCGCCGTGACAGCGCCGCCGCTTTTTTGCTGCAAAACTGCCCTAGTCTAATGTTGTGTTCCGGCCAGGAGGAATGCGCCCGCGGCTGTGCGTCTAGGCTTGTGCACGGCGCTCACCGAGCCTTGATGTCGGACAACGAGCAGGAGCATCGTCGGGATCGGGAGCAGACGTAGGACGCAGTCCCGCACACATAGATATATATATATTTATATATACATACAGACGCCTTGGGAAAGGAAAAAAGCGCGCATGAGAAACGGTTAAGGTGTCGTATGTTCAGGACGAGACGCGGCGCTCTGGTTCGGCGACTCTGGAGAAGCCGTTTGATCGCGGACGGAGAGGAGGCCGATGGAGGCAGCAAGAGCTGCGAGGATCCGGAGAACATTTCCCGAACGGAGCCTACGCCTGTGGGAAACTCCGGGGGATCAAGCGACACCCTGGCTTTGGTGGAAAGTGTAGGATCTGAGCTTGTTGTAGAACAAGCAGGCATCCAAGTGGACATGTGCGTCCAGGAGCAGCGTGGACTCCCTCCATCGGAGGAGGAGGAGAGCGAAGGCAGGACAGTGACCTGCTGTTGGTTCAAAGACCTCCATCGAAGCAAAAGTGACCTTTCTGATTCCTGGCAGGTTCGAGACCATGGTGTTAGTGCTGCTGCAGATTCGAGAACTCGTAGGACATTACTGGAGCAAGAACTTCACAGGTGTGCCTATGCGCTCCTGAAAAGTTTTAAGGAGAAACCCCTGGGCGTCTTATTGGAGTCTGTGGAGTCTAAAGGTGCTGTCATGGCTGGATGTGTTGCAGCTCCTCAGGCCGAGCTGCATGTCGGAGGTCGTGCGGTGTCTCCTCAATACCTGCTGTGTAGGTTTTTCCGTTGGCCTGACCTGCAGCTCTCATCCCCGCTCAAAGCTCTGTGCTGCTGTCAGAGTTTCAGGGCGCCAGGTGGCGAGGCTCCATGCTGCAACCCCTATCATTACAGCCGCCTTTGTGGACCAGGTGAGGATGCTCGAAGCGAAGGATTCTTCAGGGTCATGATGGCGTCTATAAAATGGCTGAGGGTAGTAATGAGGAATGTCAAGGCTTCTGCAAAGATCTTACAGATTTGATACATTTTCAAGTTACAGTGCGATATCACGCATAAATAAAGCCACATGCATGTCTTCTGTAACTCAATTTCCATTTAAAGTTAGTGTCTAGTTTACAGACAGGCTGATTTTGGTTCGAGCACATGCAAGCCTACATAAAATGTCCATCATTTGTTATTAGATCTTGCACAATCTTGCACAATCCTGCGCTTGCACGGTGGGAATTAAATCGAGAGAAACAGAGAGGAGCTGGCTGTGACACTCTCTTGTTCAGGAAGTGGAACTCCCAATTCATTACCCTACTGGGACGCTTCGTTTTTTTGCTCCTCATTCAAGAGTGTTATTCACAAAAACACACACAGTCAGTGTGCACAGAGCAGCTCTTAGCACTGCTGCCCAGGCAGGGTGTAGTAGTTCTCATGAGATCAGTTATTTAGAGGTTTTCCATATTTCAGGCTTTTGATTTTGTGCACTCACCAAAATTTTTCTCCGAATTGAGTCATGCTTCTGCCAAACAATCGAGCGAAGATTAGGGCTGTCCTCGAAAACAATGAAATAATACGCAAATCGTTTCAGTATATACTGACCTTTTTGTTTAATATTTGCATGCGTGTGTGATGTAGAGTTATTCTGAAGGGCATTTTTGTGTTATAAATGTTCCTTTCACTCTTTTACACACTTTTAAACACTTTCATGAGATGACAAAGTATGTCATATGTATGTATGTATATATAAAGCATAATAGAATCTGAAATAATGGCTAAATACAGTGCAGTATGCTCAATGTGCAAAGTACAGAGAGTTGTGTATTATGTACAGAAGAAAACGTAATACGTGTGAATTCTGAACTGGTGCAAATGCAAGTAAAAGAGAAATGATGAGTGTTAGTGGTCATTTTTTGTAAAGTTACTGCAAGAAAAATAGACAATAGCCTAGAAAATGCACTGTAATGCAGGTGTGTCTTCGCTGTGCATTCCCTAAACCAGAACACAGTTTGTGAGATGGACTTTTGATGCCTTCATTGTAGAGACCTTTTGCATTAAATAACGTGAAAATTCTTGTGTTCTTGAGAAATGGTCCACAAAAGTGCACAAATTGTTAAATAATAAAGAACAAAAAAATGAGTTTAATCTGACAGTGCGTGCTTTGCAGACTGACATCCCCAGCTCTGTGTTTGCCTTTGTGCTATGGTCCTCTCACTCTTTGTGCTATGCTCCATACTTGCTGCAGTCTTATTAAATCATGAATATATGAATGTGTATATAAAGCTGAATATAAAGCAAGTTCTAATGTAAACTTTTTACCTTTTAGATTCGCCACCCCCTCCCTACTCACAGCTCTCTCCCAAACTAGGACAGGAGTCTCTGGGTAAGACTTTTGCATCATTACTTGCAGTATGGCTAAATAATTCAGTGAATTTTGTATTGGGTAAAGCTTTATATTTTGTATATATTTATATATTGTATAATTTGAACTGAAGAACTAAGCAGACACACCAAAGTGCTTTTATTCACTATTGTGTTTTATATAGCAATAGTGTGATATATATTTTTTAAATGGCTTCTATAACCTTTTTTTATGATTTTTTTTTATAGTTCCTATACACCCGGTGTTGCCTTATACTGAGATTGAGGCGACTGGGTCACTAAGCAGCACAACCAGGGGTCACTCAGGTGAGTCCTCTGAAATATCATTATTTTCACTGAAATATCATTCATCCTGGGATCGACCGATGTCTGCTGGTTATGTATTTTACTTGACAGACATCCTCTTTGTATATGATGTGTTGGGTTACTGTTAATAATCTCTAGCCACCATATCTAGATCATTTGAGTGATCATCCTGGGCAGTATTCTCCCCTTTTTTTTTTACCTGTATTTCAAAAAAAGGCAGCGAGAATCTGATCCTGAATGAAATCTCACTCATAATTGAAGTCTAAACACTTTTCCATCAATTTACAGCTGTTTGACTATAAAGGTTTTGTTGTGAAACAGACATGAGCAAATGTCCAATTAAAATGGTTCCTATGTCATTTTTTCCCCAAATGAACAACGAAAACACGAGCAAAACAGTAAATAGTAATTCTGGTTATTCGCTCTGCAATGAAGTTTTTACAATCTCGTAGTTTAACACGTGTCCACCGATTCTCTCGCAGGAAAATGTATTACTGTATTAAAAGAAGAAAAAAAGAATCCTTAATTTATTTACGATTCATGAAAGCGCGCTCCAAAAATATGACTTGCACATAAAAGTTTATTATCAGAGTTTTAATCATTGCGCTTGTACAAGTCATTAAAACTATCCTTAGACTAAGTACGTTTTGAGAAAGTTTTTTTAAAGAGTTTCTGTCGCAACTAAACACACACTTCAGATACAGTGGATTGAGATGACATTGGAGTGCTTTTTAAACTTGCACTTATTTGAATTCATTTGAATGCTTCCTAGGTGTTTGTTAGTAGTAGGAATGGGCAGATAAAAAAAATCTATTCTATGAGCTTTGTGGTGGCTTTGCTGGGAATTTCACCCCCCTAGAGGAAACTGAGTGAATTAAAATAAACATGAGTGATGAGTAGAAACAAGTTGTGGACTCAAGCAGCGATTACCATATACTATCCTTCTGTAATTTACGTCTGCCATTGTACTGTGTGGTTTTGTTGCCCCTGTGTCCATTTGCTTTGCGGTTCAAAAGCTTATACCAAGGTAACCTTTTTCCTCGTTGTCTAATCTAGTTGAGCTCTTTAAGACTTCCTTTATAGCAGTGAAGAGATTCCTCAACATCGTTTGCACACTTCCCGGTGTCCAGACTTGAGGCGCAACTCCTTGTAAATTAGATTATGACCAACAATGGGCAGTTTTGTGAGCGCGGGCCTCGCTGCTTCCAGCAGCAGTGGGAAGTCTCGGAGCACCGCATAATTACCGCGCCTTTGTGGTCTGAAGACAAGGAACGAGATCCTCTTTTGGCGTGTCACACATGGCTCTTGCTCCATTATTTGCATGTTGTTGTTTCCTGCTGAGTTTTGCAACACAGGCTTCGGCGCAGCCAGCCAGTCGCATTTTAAAATAAGGTTTAAATTACAGGGCTCGCTGTGGCTTTTCCTCTTCCTGACTGAGCGCAGGCCAACACGCAATTTAACTAATGAAATCCTGCCAGTCTGAGCAGAGATTCTTTACAGATGTCGACAAGGGACGACTCTATCAGTTGTTGGAAAAGTGGAGGAGACGGTGAAGGGTGTGTTTCTATTCAGTTGCGAGGTGATTTTCTGTGTGTGTCTGCATATGTATGTGTGTGATGGAGCCTTTTTTCCTGAGTTGAGTGTTGTGACACTGTGAAGCGTCTGCCTTCTATCATCCTGACATAGCTTGTTTTCTACATTTTGAGGGATGGATCGATATGCAGTCTGTTTGCTCACTTCTATCACATATCACCTTGAAAAAGAAAGCAATACCCGTGCATAATAATACTACGCACTTATCCTTGAGGCGTCTTCTGAATCAGATACGAGGCTGCCATCATTTCTTACTTTGAATAAAAAGAAATTTGGTGCTAAATTTAGGTGAGGAAAGGGCAAGCAGCTGAGAAATAATTGCTCCTGCATGCAAAATCCGTTCAGACTGAAATGCAGGGTTGAGTGAGCAACAGAGGAAATTTGGTACTTTTAAGCTTTCCAAGCATTCTTAAAAAGGAATGAGATACAAAAGGGCTGCACTGTCTTACTTCTGCAGCAGTATGAACTTTGTTTTTGGTTTAGAATTGCAAAAATAGCTCTCATTGCATTGTTAAGCCAACGGTTGTGTTGCAAGCATTTTTGGTTTTGGCTTTCGCTTGTGTGTCCCCCACTCTGAAATCTCACTTTCTCTCGCTCTCTCACTCTCTCTGTCTGTCTTGCTGTCTCTCTGTAACCCAACATGTTGGAAGAGTCTAATCTGTGCAGGGAGATCTCATTTTTGGCTCAGCAGGATACACAGCACTGCTTCGCTCCCCTCCTCCTCTCATTTGGCGGTGTTGGTTTAGGCTTAGCTGTGCTCAGACCTCTTCTGATGGGTGTGCATGCCTCACCACCCATGAACATCTTGAACATTCTATGAACCATTTAATCGAAAAAGGGAAAAAAGAAATAGCATCAGTGTATTAGCAGCATTATATATTCTATGTTTTTGATTGTTTTTTTATCATATCTATGATAATGGTAATACGTTTTCATGTCATAAACTTTGTAGATTTGCCAGCTTTTTCAGGGTCAGTAGAGTAGAACGATTAATCAGGCAAAATTATCCTGTTTAATTATGTAAACTGGTTTAAACTTAACATGGGTCTTTTAAAATCGATGCTTTTTTCCTGGTCAAACCTGAGCAGGAAATTCACAGCTTGATTTACCACACTGCTCTGCTTTTTGTCTGCCTCTCACGCACACACTCACTCACATGCATATATTAATTACTGTCCATATTTACACCAAGAGCCAGCACTATTTCCTTCTCATATTACACTTGGAGTCATAAAGAATCATCAATAGTGGAGTCAATGCGCCTTCCTGCACTTTCCTTAAACCAGTCTCGTTTCATTAGCAGCGCTTCCTCGGCTGCTTCAGGGAGTGGAGTGTGAGCAGAATGGCGCCACAGGCCTGGGCCTTTAGATCCTCCCCCTCAATGGAGCCTGCGAAGCAAAATAATGCCATCAGTCTGTGTGCCAGTTAATCAGAGCTGATAGGCTGGCGGCTGGGGGGTCAGGAGGTCACGAGTTGTCAGGGAGCTGAATGGAGATCCTCAGAGGGGGAGAAGGGCCCCTGAGTGGCCCGCTGGAATGCAGAGAGGGGTGTGTGTGTGTATGTGTGTGTGTGTGTGTTGGAGGTAGAGATGACAGATTTGGGCCTTTTAGTGGGAACCATTGCCTCTTTAGTTCCAAAGCCCTCTCAAAGGGAATTGTAAAACTGTAAGGAAATGAGGTAGCACTTCCACTCCGTATAACAGCAGAATGAAAAAACAGAGAAAGGATCGACATAAAAGTGATGGGAACGTTTGATGTAATGCTTCAGAGCAATGTTGTCATGTTTCAGAAACCTGCAAACTATTGCCTGTGGCTTTCATTTAGTAAACGTCTATGGCATGTAAAATGTAATTGTTGTAACTACATATGTAACTCATTTCCATACTAACTATATTATGTGTTTTCATAGCCATTACTGTTTGCTGTTTTGCTTTTTTTTTTTTTTTTTTGGAGTTTTCCAGTTTAGGAAAAATGCAGCATCATGATTCCGTCTTTCCAAATAAAAAAAAAAATCACTTCCAGCCAAGACATTATTTATGGTGTGATGCAAGAATGATTCTATCGCTTGTATTTGGCTTAGCTTGATGTTGTAATATGACTGTTATATCCGATCTGTATTATCGGGATTCATTCTATTCATAGGATTTACCAATCATTTTGGACTTTTTACAATTTTGCTCATTTCAGCCTTTAAAAAAATGGTAACAAGTGCTTTGAGAAAATTTGTGGACACTGAATGAATATTGTCAGTAGTCAATGTTCACTGGAGAATAAAACATCTAAAGCAGTAAAATCATATTTTTAGTAATGGCTTAAGGGTAACTTACACTTATAATCGCAAGCTTGCTAGTTAACTACCTGGACTTGTTCCTAATGCCTTTTGAATGTGTATTTTTTTGGATCCTCCAGGCTAAGATTTGTGAGTCGGTTCATGATTGAACTCGGTACTCCCCCCGGAAACATTTCACAATATGTCTGTTTGTTACAACTATTAGAAGTATGTGGAAGGACTTTATATGCATTCTGCTCTTTAATAAGTACAGTTTGGCTATTCTGCTGTATCTTTAGCACTGTTAAAGTTTTTGTAATATAAAATGCAATAAGCTGATGCCACTCTTTTCCTTATGCACATTTCTATATTTACAGACACCAGCTCGTCTCCCTCCTCACTCGGACGTAAACACTGGTGTAACGTGGCGTACTGGGAGCACCGGATGCGTGTGGGTCGCCTGTATCCGGTGTACGACTCCTCCCTCAGCATCTTTTATGACCTACCTCAGGGCACAGGCCTATGCCTGGGCCTGCTGCCCAACATGGGCCGTGGCAGCTCATCGGTTCAGCGTGCACGCGCCAAGATCGGCCATGGTATCCTACTAAGCCGAGAGGCTGATGGTGTGTGGGCGTACAACCGCAGCCAGCACCCCATCTTCATCAACTCGCCCACTCTGGAGCACCCTCGCTGCCGCAGCCCCACCGTCACACGGGTGATGCCAGACTACTCGGTTAAGATTTTTGACTACGAGAAGTCATGCCAAATCGGCCACCTGGCACACACGGAAGGGCCGTACGATCCAAACAGCGTGAGGATCAGCTTTGCTAAGGGCTGGGGACCATGCTACTCAAGACAGTTTGTCACATCATGTCCATGCTGGCTGGAGATTTTGCTTAATAACCACAGATAGCATACACACGTGCACACACACACACACACACACACACACACACACACACACACACACACACACACACACAAAACACAGTGGCAACTTACTTAGTCTTACTTATTTCTCTCTCTCTCTCTCTTTCTCTCTCTCTCTCTCTCTCTCTCTTTCTCTCTCTGTCACACACACACACACACACACACACACACACAAAACACACACACAGGCACATAAATACATTCACACTCCCGATCCCGAAACGTAATCTATTTAGATTTAATATAAAGTTTTATATATACATATTATATAAAGGACATCATACTTGTAAATAATGAGTCCTTTTTACAGTGTAATTATTTATGTACGGTGCAATGTGTATATGGACGTGAAGAAAACAAGATGATCAGGTGATGCACTTTGGATTCTATATGCTTCCATGGAATCTTTGCCATTTTTACTAACGGATGTGTACAGAAACCCTGGTTTTGGTGTATAGTTTTCATATACGATCAATACCCAAAAAAAAACAAAAAGTACAATGGACACATTGATAATAAAGTATTCCTCAGATAATCTCAGTGTTGGCTGTCCTTATTCAAAATTTTAATTAGTCTTTGGTGCATTCTTATGCACTGAGTTGAACTCAAATCTACTTTTTTTTGTGCAGGTCTAGAACATGGGCTTGCACCCGGGGTCGGGGGAAGGCAACGTTTTTTTTCTTTTAAAGCTTCTGTTTGTTCTGGAAGGCGACTGTTCGGCTTATTCAGCAGCCAGGCCAGCCCCACCTCATCCCTTTTAAAATAAGGCTTTCAGAAAGCCGCGTGCATATTATATGCATGCGCCATAATGCCCTGGCCTCTCAGCCTCCAGACGCATTCTTCAGGTCCATGTTGTATTATGACTGTAGAGACAGGAAAATTAGCACGGTCACACGGTTTGCGTCTGTGCCCTTACACCAGGGAAAAGACCTCATGGATGGAAGGGATGGTCATGTTTTTCTGCTGTTTCCTCTAATACTTTCTTTGCTGTTCTCAAACAGAGGGAAAGTTTGTCCGTTTTAATTTCAACTCAGTTCTTTCCCACGAATTTAGGAGCTCAGTGGTTCACAGTAACCCTCCAAAAAATAATATTGCATGCAAGGTTAGGCTTTTTCACTCGGTAGCCTCACAATGAACCATATTAGGTCAACGCCTTTACAATTCATATCCACTGCAGAAAACAGGCGTCTCTGAATAACAGGCTCTGTATTGCAGTTATTGGATCTGAAAAGTCGATTCCCATTACACACATACATAAGTTCACACAGATGCCCCGTGATTGGCTAGTTTCACTGTGCTGTTTCTTGTACTGAGAAAGCACCAGAGGCTAAACTTGCTTGCTTGGCATTGATGGGATTCAATCTTACAATCCCCTAATCATAGTCTGAATGCGTTTTTTTGTTGTGTTTCTCTGGGGTAAAAAACAGGAAAATATTTGGACCCCCTCGGTCCAGCCATATATGGTTCTTCTCCAGACTGTTACCACAGAGTTGCAGACACAATTGTATAGGATGTCTGTGGATGTGTTGGTATTATATTTTCCCTTGATTTCAACGAGAAAACCGAAACCTGCTCCAGCATCACAATGCCCCTGTGTACATAGCTAGCTCCTTGAAGATATAGATTATATGGGTTAGAGTTAAAAGATCATGGCCTGCTATAGAGTTCTGACCTCTAACCTATTGAAAACCTTTGGGATGAATTAGAATGCTGACAACACCCCAGTCCTTCTCTCCTCACCTACATTAGTGCCTGAATTTATTAACACTCTTGTCTAGTGGAACATCTTCCCAGAATAGTGGAAGTTACTATAACAGAAAATTGAGTCTTGGTAAAGATTTGCATAGAGAACTGGAAAGTTCAAGAAAGTCATACTGGGTGAATCTTTTAGTCCAGTGTGTAAAAATCTTCACCAGGAGTACTGTTAAAAATGTATAATACAGGTTACTAAGTACTGAAGCGACCATTATATTTCTAAATTAGTAGAAAACAATATGAAATAAAGACAACCTTTAGCTATCTGTCTTTTGACAAGCAATAGGTGCTTCTTTCAAACTCAGAAATTTGGATTGACTAGTTAAGTGAATTCCATCAGTTATACAGTAGTAAAATAGTCATTGTACGAAACTAGTTATAATGGGGCATTAATATTGCACTGACTTCTGAAATTAATTGAGGAGATGTATTAGCGATGAATGATTTGTTAATACTTAATCAAATTTTATCCATCAGTTTATCCCAGGCATCTATATATAAACACAACAAAGACTATAGAAGTTCTTAAACATTAAATCTGTTTAGGCTAGTTATGGCATTTTATCTCCTATTTGGCCCAAATGTGTAATAAAAACTACTGAATGAAATAGCTAACTATACAGTAAGTATATGTCCCTCAATTGGAATCCAGTCAGTCAGTAAGTCAGTAACTGCTGTGAAACTGAGTGTTACATCAGAGGCCACTGTTAAGGCCTCAGCCATTAATCCTGAGTTCAGAATATAGGCAGGTATTCTAGTTACCTACTGTCTTATAGTGCTAATTCTGGGTACTTGCCTGTTAAAATATGTTGCATCTTTATGTAACTTTCTGGTTCTGTCTCATTATCCAGATAAATCCTTCACCAGCCTATATAACCCCACAGCCAAAAGCATTTTCAACCCATGTGTATCTAAGAATGTCATCCACCCTGGAGTATGATATATAGATTTCTGCATGGTAAACGTCCTCTGTGTATACTTGTATTTGGTGTTTATTCTTAATCCAGGCTCTGTTTTGTTTCTTTAAGCACTATGTCTGTCAGCCGCTGTGGTAATTATAGAGAGACAGAGAGACTGGGCCGGGACAGCCCACTCTTTCAACAGCTCTCAACCACAGCACTCCTCAGGCTCTGCTCTTGAAAGTCAGCCAAGAACATTTCTCTTCCCCCGTGCTATTCTCTCAGCTCAACCCTCCTTCTTCTCTCTTTATCTCTCACTCCTTTAGACATCCCAAAATCATTTGCCTTTAAGTCCACCCCATCCTTGAAAAAAGCTCTTCTGTAAACGTCTTGGCTGTGGCTTCATTTCCTTTGTATGATTTTGGAGTTCTAGCAATTGTACATGATTTTTGGGGTTTGGAGAGTATAAATATAAAAATTCAGGAAGGCTGAATGGTATCCTCTGTGCACACAGAGTTACAGAGTTGCTTTGTGCATACTGTCAATACCGCTGCAGTGTGGAGATCAATATGGGGCTATTGGACCCAGCAAAGCTCTCCTGCTTTACTTTCGGCATTGATCAGCTCCAGCTGATGCAAATAGTCAAGAAAAGTCACTGGGGCCAGCTAGGTCTAATAGACTCAGCCGGACAGACACGCTCTTAGAAATGCTCCTTAATCTTGTTTTTATGGGAAATGTCCCTTAGAGGTGCAGTCTCTCTCTCTCTTTCTCTCTCTTTCTCTCTTTTTCTCTGTATACAGTATAACCACGATCCCATTATAATGTTTATTATTATACATTATGTGCATACTTAAATATAAAATTTATATTTGAAGATTCAATATTTATTCATCATTTCAATTAAATAATTTACATGCATATTTAGTTGTTTCCTTATGGAATCTAAATTAGATGTAAATGTAAAGCTTTATACATTTAGATATATAGTATATACAGTAGATATATCAGTGATATGAAGCATCTACTGGTATGCACACATAGGTATACCCAGGCCCATGGTTTATAAGAAAACATATTACACATAATGAAATTGATTTAGATCATTTTAGAATGAAGCTGACAAAAGGTGAGTGCACCCTCTCTGGCTCTCTCACTGTAGCAGGAACAGGATCGGATGTTCCTTTGACTTCAGCAGGGCAGTTGGTCGGCAGACGGACTGGCTCCACATTGCACTGAGCATTCTCATGCAGCCAGACATTTTTATCCATTTGCTTCACTTTTACTGGACTCGACCAAACACTTTTGTTGGTTCCAGACATTATCATGCACACATACAAACACACACACACACACACATATATATATATATATATATATATATATATATATATATATATATATATATATATATATATATATATATATATAAAACACGATAGAAATGATAGCCTCTTTTTTTTTTATTGAATTTGAGACCAAATTATATCTCCAAATTATATAAAATCTATGTTTAGCCTTAAATGCCGATTTGACACTGTTAAAATAACAAGAAAGCCTGAATTATATAGTATGTAATAGTATCTGCTAAAATGGCTTTCACTACCTCTCACCCATTCACTTGTGCTGTTCTAAGCAATAATTCTGTCTTCAACAGATTATGCCTTTTGCCTTGAAACCTTTTGACCACTTTTCTTATTTATATTACATTCCCATTTATTTCATATAATGATGCTAGCTGGCATTTTTCTGAGAAAGCCATAATATTTGGGCCACGGTTTCATCCAAAAGTCACAGAGCCCAAAACCTTAGAGCTTATTTATTTATTTTCAGTGTGTGCTGCCATCTAGTGTCAAGTCGATGAACAATTTATCTGGTAATGACCTTCGTCTAGTCTAAGGAGCAGGACAATATCTGGCATCAGCGTCTGGCTTGCAGCCACTGAACTAGTCAATATTTCCCTGAAAGAAACATGAGATCTGAATGCTCACTGGAGCTAAGCCACCTCATATGTTTTCTTTTGCCTTTTCTGCACCCAGTCATAAAGATTTGGACTCAAGCCTAAATAGTTGAGGGATACACTGGTGATTTATAACTGTGCAGAAGACCTATTGTTTAATCTGCTGAATTACACTAGCAGACACCACAAATGTTTCAGCCAAATCCAAACGCTTCCTAATCATGATGAATATACTTAGGCTCCTATTTAAAGACTTGCTGCTCTAAGATATGTGTCCTTGTAAAAAGTAAATAATTTACACATAAAAAAGCCATTTATGTGTACAAACAAACAAGGATTTCTATGTATTACAGGAGGTTCCAGTTGATGTTTGTATTAGATTAAAATAACCTAAAGTCAAATAAACACCTAAGTTTTATTTTTAGGAACCTAGAACTTTGTCACAAACCTGGTACAGTACTTTAAAGCTTGTGTGTGTGTGTGTGTGTGTGTGTGTGTGTGTGTGTGTGTGTGTATGTAAATATTGTTATTTGTGGTAAAAGTCAGGAGCCGGTTAACTGATTGAATGAGAGGGAGGCAGTGGAGTGGTGCAGTTGCAGGGAGAAGAGGCAGTGAAGGTGTATGAGTTTATACTTGGGGTCAACAGTGCAAAGTATTGGAAAGTGTGTTAGAAAATGAGTGCAGGCAGAGTGGAGTGGGTGTAGAAGAGTGGCACAGACAGTGGCATTGACTAAAAGACAGGAGGTGGAGCTGCAGGTGGCAGAGCTGAAGCTGCTGAGATTTTCATTAAGGTTTAGAAATTAGTTTATTAGAGGGATAGTGCATGTTGAAAGTCAGTAGGAGTAAAACAGAGTACATGTGTGTAAATGAGAGGGAGGGCAGTGGAGTCCTGTGGTTGCAGGGAGAAGAGGTGGAGAAGGTGGAGACGTTCAGGTACCTGTTGTCAACAGTGCAGAGTAATGGAGAGTGTGTTAGAATAGTGAAGAAAAGAGTGCAGGCAGAGTGGAGTGGGTGGAGAAGAGTGACAGGAGTGATTTGTTGAGAAGAGTCTGTACAAGAGTAAAAGGGAAAGTTTATAGGACTGTGGTGAGACCGGCTATGTTGTATGGTTTAGAGACAGTGATGTTGACTAAAAGACAGGGGTGGAGCTGGAGGTAGCAGAGCTGAAGGTGTTGAGGTTTTCTTTGGGAGTGACGACAATGGACAGGATTAGAAATAAGTCAACTAGAGGGACAGCGCATGTAGGACATTTTGGAGACAAGGTGAAGGAGGTGAGATTGAGATGGTTTGGACATGTGCAGAGGAGGGACATGGGGTATATCGGTAGGAGAATGCTGAGGATGGAGCCACCAGGAAGGAGGAAAAGTGGAAGGCCAAGGAGGAAGTTAATGGATGTGGTGAGGGAAGACATGCAGGTAGTTCGGTTAAAAGAGGCAGAAGTAGAGGCAAGGGGGGTATGGAAACGAATCCACTGTGGTGACCCCTAATAGGAGAAGCCGAAAGAAGAAGAAGAAGAAGAAGAAGAAGATGGACAGCGCATGAAGGACGGTTTGTGGGCAAAGTGAGAGAGGCACGTTTTTGGACATGTGCAGAGGAGGGACATGAGGTATATCAGTAGAAGATGGAGCATCCAGGAAGGAGGATAAGAGGAAGGCAAGGAGGAGAATATATATATATATATATATATATATATATATATATATATATATATATATATATATATATATATATAAATATTGTCCCACAATATATATATATATATATATATATATATATATATATATATATATATATATATATATATATATATATATCATCTGTATATCATTAATAACAAACTTTATCTATTTTATTTTAATTTCAGTTAGGCTAACTTATAATTATAGTCACAAATCATATAATTTAGAAACATGTAATTTACATAAAATAACCACCCTTCCACTTTGAGCAGGGGATGGTCTGTAAATAACATGCCAGACTTGTTCTTGTATTTGTTATGCTCTGTTATTTCCTTCAAACAATGTTGTTTGTGTGTGTGTGTGTGTGTGTGTGTGTGTGTGTGTGTGTGTGTGTGTGTGTGTGTTTAATTATAGATAATATAGACTGTTTGAACACTCCCACTGCCCCCTCTTTCCCAGAGCCTTCGTGCTTCCACACAGCAATACAGTAGAGCAGTTTGTCTGTCAAATATATACAAAAACTGTGCCCATATTCACCATAACATGCACAGCGTAAAGCTAACAACTTCAGTTCAGGTGTATAGAGTCACATTTGATGTCACAGGGAGTCTACCCAGGGATTGATGTGTGTGGTTACATTTTTATTATTATTTAACTATTTTTAACAAAATTTCTTAATGCATAGTCATATATAAACCTGCATATAATCTGATTAGTCCTTCAGTCTAACATCCAATTAGATCATAAAAAACATTTGATACATGGTTTAATATAGCCCATTTTGGATTCCTGGACTAAACTATTTTACTATTTATTCTTATTTAAAAGCACCAGTGAGTTTATTCTAATTATTAGGTACCCTTCCTATTACTTTTACTGATTCATTTTATGATTTGAATTAGTATTTAAATTTAATATTAAGACATTGGTTTAATAAATTACAAAGACATTAAAAATAAATATTTGGAATAATTATGTTTCATAACTTTTTAGCATAAAACATTTTAAAACATACTTTTTATATGAATATATTATCTAATAACATTCTCTCTAGATATTTAATATCGATTTTCCACCACAAGGGGGCCCTACACAATTGCAAGCTCGTGTTCTCTCAAAGTTTACCTCTTTCCTGTACCTTAACAATTCCATCTGTGAGAATGTGCACGTAAACTACAAGTTGTAAATAAGTAATGAATGACGTAGTGACACTGACCGTATATGGCTCAGTGTATGTGTGAGGTTTGAGTCAGCAGCTGGTAATCCCTGTCATTCCTTTTGCTCGTTTTCCATCATACTGAGCAAATCCTTTACTCTGACTCAGGTGCTAAAACTATGTATGCAGCATGCATCATGTAGGAGGACAATAGAACAGTCAGCTCAGCAGGCTTTGTCCAGGCCTGTGTACACAGTAACACCTGAATCATCACTCTGGTGTAGGGCAACCTACACTGCTTTTACAGTTAAACTGTACCAGAATCTACACTAGGTGTGTCCTCTGTGACCTCAAACCAGCCCCCTTTATTTTAACCTAAATGAATAACAGTAGCAATACAAACAGTGAATAAGAGCACACACAACCTCTTCAGCAACCCAGGCCTTATAGGGGATAATGCACAATCCAGCTGCAAGCTGCAAGCCCAAAAACCGTCAATGGTTGGTAAAAGTATAAACATTCAAGTTATTCATTCACGAGGATGTCTGTTAAAAGACGTGAGGTTTTGACAATACTAAAAAGTTCACTTCGTCAAGACTAAATAATGACGTGAGTCACTTGGCCTGCAGCCTGCTCATTGCCTCGTGTGAACCCCATACATTTCAGCAGCTACTATTTATTACTTACAGATTTTAAGTGCTCTGCAGAAATGATGAATTTCAAATTAGTATTACCTCATAGTGTTGACTCATTTTGGACCTAGGGCCGCTCGTTGCTTCACAGGAACCCCATAAATAACTAGTTTTATGACTTTTCGGCCATTTCCGCTTATTGCATAATATTCTAGTGCTCTGTTTACCTTAATGCAAGCTCAATTTAACGACACTAACATAGAGATACTCGTATGCCTTGTAAACTGTTTTTAGAACCACAAAGATTTACATTCCTAATAAACGACCAAGTGTATTTATGCAGGAATGTTTGAATTATTATTTATTTATGTGTGCATGTGTGTGTGGTTTTATCACACTGTATATTTAATGTCCCTCATACCAACTGGTTCTCACTTTATTTAAATTTTTTTGGTCAAAAGAGTCCAGGGTCTTAATGCAATAGCAGAAGTGAAAAACGTGCATATGACTGGAGCCCGAAACAACACGTGCCATGGCAGATTTGGATCTGTGTGTACTTTGACAAAGATTGATCCTCTTGGAAGGGAGAATATATAAATTTATTGTGTGCTTCAATTTCCAGGAATGATTTAAGAACAATTCTGCTGCTGCTCTTACCTCACACTTTGCTCAATCTTTCCAATAAAAAAAACATTAATAACACAGTAGCTGTAGACATCTCACTTGCACTCAAAACTACACGCATGCAGCTTGACTTCGGAAAATCGGAATATTGAGTTGATTTTACTAACCAAACAAGTGGTTAGTGTGTTTACTTTACTATTGAAATAATTGTTCTAATAATATCTGGTCTATCCTTCCATCTTTTACTTTATCCATCCAAACATTCATTTGTTCATGCTCTATATCCATCACTCCCCAGAGTCCTTGGAGTCCAAGAATTCACAATGGACTTATCACCAGTCAGCTTGCACATGGTCATTACCCATTCACATTGCCTTTTGTATTGAGCAATTGTTCTGACACACACACACACACACACACACACACACACACACACACACACACACACACACCACTCAGCCGACATTCCCTTCCTTCTTCCAAGATCTATCTGCTGGATCCCATCTAACTCCCCCTACATGTTCCCATGCTCACACACACACACACGCACACACACACACATATACACATAAACACATGCATACATACACACTCATGCACCAAACCAGCTGTCCTGGAGCTCCGATCCTGAGGGAATAAACAGGTGCTGAGCTCGTGCTCGCCTCTGCACCCAGACAGCACATGGTAGAGCTCATAACCTCATCCCAACCACAAACAAATCACACACACACACACACACACACCAGGTACATTAAATAGACGTTTTTTTATTTCTCCTCTACTGATTGCTTCAACAGCCCATTCTGTAATGTTCTGGTAATAAGATGTTTATAGAACAGACCAAAGTTCTATTTCATATTCCATGACCAGGAAACGTGACCAGAAAAAGCTTTTAAATTATACGAAAATAATAATTAACCTTAATCGGATGTTATCAACTTTATAGCAAATAATTATTCCTTTTCTGGCTTGTTTATGGTCATTAAAATGAGCTTGGACAAAAACAGTAGGCATTAGTAGAGGTGAAAATATACACTGATGGCTCATAAATATAGCTGAGTGGAAGGGCCTTAGCCATGTTGAGTGGTAGCCCAGCTTATTTTTAGCAACACTAGCATGCTTTTTTTTTTTTAAAGAGAGGAACACACACAATCAAAGACAGGAAGAGAATAAAGCTTTCACAGTGTGTCTCTATTCAATACACCTCTTCACTCACACTGACATGCAATGAATAGTCCTGTTTCTAGACCAGAAGAAACATTTATGCATTCAAATCATCATGAAACAACCTCATAATGACCCAAAGTGAAAGATCGATATACAGTATGCTTTGTGCAAAAAAAATAAAAAGCGGGATTACATAATCACTGCGTTTGTCATACCGTGTTGATTCACGAGTGATTTAAAGATCAATTACAATGTGCAAACATAAACCAAAAGCTGTGCCACTTGCAGCTTGTATAAGCATAATCATCTGATTAGGGCTGTATATTTTAGATAAATTGTGATTGCTTTGAAGGAGGGGAAGAAATAATCTTGTGATTAATTGAAAGAAATTGATCCTGTGTAGAATCACGGCCTTCACAGGCTTCGTGTCGTCATTGTGTTGCTTAATTTGCATTTTGGGGGAACATCTGGCCGTCTCCTTCACACTTCTTCCGTCTGCACTTTGACCCTTCCCCCCCCAGTCGCAATATGCTCAGAGGAGTGTGTGTATATATAATTGTGTGCACATGTGCAAGCACATGGGTCCCTGAGAGCTGAAAGATGGCATATAGAAATGTAGAACTCTGAAAACTTGATTCAGCTGTAAACCCTCTGGTGTCAACTGTACGTGAAACTGCCGGGTTCTCTATATTTACACTAAGAAGGAGGAACTTTTCTGTCTTATGATAGTCACTTATAGGCATGACACATCATATGAGCCTCACTTATAGGCACGAGTAAGCTAGGTTCTGCCTTTCGAATATGCCTTCATTTTTATTCCCAAACATGGCCAATAACTGTCTTCAGAGGGCTGTACAGATTACGGTAAGATACGAAGGGGCAAGCTGGGGCAGGTTTTTTACATGCCTTCTGTGATACCCTTCACCCGTTCTTGCGTTCACTAAAAAAAGCAGTCCATGCCCCTGGGTATCAGATGGATTTCAGTGCCTGAGATCCCCTCATAGTGAATGAATGATGTAGCTAGGCTGCTTGCACACACTTCTAAGGAAAGAATAAGGGGGATGGGGATGGGGGAAGCTAATTACCTCTTCCTCGAGAATTTGAATTTCAGCGTTTGGCTTCCTGTCTAATTGCAGTTGTTGTTCAGGCTTTAGAAAGTGTTTTCAATAGAGAAGTCTTTAAAAAAGAGGCAATAAAATGCACAATGGTACACGTGGGACAAATTGCATTCACTTGCAGTCACTGCTGTTTCAAAGTTCAAGTGGTTTGATTTGTATAACAAGATGATGATTTTCTAACACAACACTGACAAGATATTCAGGAGGCAGAAGAGGTAGAGATGTGATGTCCATAATGATAAAAGAAGAGTATATAAAATGCTCAGACATCTGGAACCTGGACAGACATCAGCAGACTTCAGCAGAACTCTGCAAACCTCTACAAACTTCAGGAAATCTCTACAGACTTCAAAAGATTTTACCAGACTTCTGCAGATTTCAGCAATCCTCTACAGACCTCAACAAACTTCTACAGACTTCTGCCAACCCTTACAGATTTTAGCAGACCTCTACAGTCCTCAGCAAACCTTGACAGACATCAGCAGACCTCATCAAACTTCTAAAGCTCCTTCAAACTTTACCAAACCTCTGCAGATTTTAGCAAACATCTACAAAATTCAAGTAACCTCTACAGACCTCGGCAGACCTCAACAGACAACAGCAAACCTGAAGAAACATCTACAGACTTCGACAAACATTAGCAAACATCTACAGACTTTGACAAAACTTAGGAAACATCTACAGACTAAAAACATCTACAGACTTCGACAAACCTTAGCAAACATCTACAGACTAAAAACATCTACAGACTTCGACAAACCTTAGCAAACATCTACAGACTAAAAACATTCACAGACTTTGACAAACCTTAGCAAACATCTTCAGACTTCGACAAACCTTAGCAAACATCTTCAGACTTAAGCAGACATCTGCAGACTTTAGGAAACCTCTACAGACCTTGACAGGCAAATATTAAGAAAACTGTACATCTACAGAATATCTAAAACATCTCCAGACCTCAACAGTTAGAGAAGAGACGTCCAGGATGAGAAATACAACCTTAACGAGGTTGCTTTGTGAAAAAATAAGGGTTGATTAACTGAGTATGAAATGATGAGACATTGGGTGAATAATTGTTTTCACATTCAGGAAATGGAAATTCGTGATTGGCTGGCTGACTGACTGCAGCGGATCGGATCGGGGGTCTTTCTCGAGGGTAATAGTGGCTGATTTGCATTAGAAGCAGACTGCGCAGACGTCAGGGAGCCGCATCACTGCACTTGTAGCGGAAGACTATAAACTTGAAAAAACTTTTAGTAAGAGTCGCAGGATAGATGATAGAGAGATGTCACCATGGGAAAAGAAAGTACAGCGCGGTATAGCAGATACAGCAAAAGTGGGGTTGCTTATTTGTTGGTTTTCTAGCAAAAGAGAATAGTCGGGATACTGGGACTATATTTGTGCGCGGAAGGATACAGCACCAGTGCCGCTCCAGGGTGCAGGCGGAGATCTCGCAAACGCAGGCACGTCTTAAGTCTAATCTGCGCTGCAACCTTGTAGCACATGATCCTGTCATCTGCCATCCGGGCTGGGGTTTAATCCACATCTCCGCACTGGAAACATTTTCAGCCATCTTTTTTTTCTTTCCGTATAAAAGTGCGCTCAAGAGAGAACGAGATCCACAGCAAGAGCGAAAGTTGGAAGTTCACAATGTCTATTTTACCTTTCACTCCCCCCATCGTAAAAAGACTTCTGGGGTGGAAAAAAGGCGAGCAGAACAGCCAGGAGGAGAAATGGTGCGAGAAGGCGGTCAAAAGCCTGGTGAAGAAGCTGAAGAAGACCGGCCAGCTGGACGAGCTGGAGAAAGCCATCACCACCCAGAACATCAACACCAAGTGTATCACCATCCCGAGGTGAGTTCGAGAAGAAGCAGAGTTGGAGAGTTCTCATTTCAGACTCATTTCAGACTTCACTCTTCACTCCACTCGTCTCACCAGTGTCTCCTGTCCATGTGCGCGCTTTTGACAGGAGCGCTTCTTCTACTTTACATGGAGGCAGGTTCCCAAGAGCACCACCTCTACCCCATACCACACTTCTATAATATACATATCAATATTGTATAATAAATAGCATAATTTTAGTGGTGAACTGAGAAAAAAAATGCTCGTTCGTCTTTTTGACTTCCATCAAACCTTCTTAAGTGGAAGTCATGGATATATTGTACATTTAAAAGCATCTAAGAGACATGATCAACCATATTTCTTTTTATCTTTTTCTTTTTAACACTTTAAAGTGGTAGTTAAGACTCTGGGTTATTGATCGGAATAAGTCAAGGGTTCGAGCCCCTGTATCGCCAAGCTGCCAGTTGGGCCCCTGAGCAAAGCCCTTAACTCTATGTTATCCAGGGGCTCTGTATCATGGTGGATCCTGTGCTCTGACCCTATCTTACTAGGATATGCGTAGAACGAATTTCATTCTGTTGAGATGTATGTGACGTAAAAAATTTATTTCTTTCCTTTTTCTAATTAAAAAAGACACAGTAGCACGTCTTCACGGCACCACGTTGTTCTTGGTTTGGTTTTGGAGAATGCATCACATTTCAGACTGGACTTCACGCCTCCCAGAGCTCATGATTATTTCTCGGGCTTGGTCTCAATCTTGACAGTCTATCTATGTATTCATACACACTGGAGTTTTTCATTCACGCAGAAATGATCATCCTCATAAAAGTTATATTACTGTGTTTTTTTTTTTTTTTTCACGTATTTATCAGGCACCGAGTTTTTAAGAGCACAGTACCATGCCGCCTCGGGCTTTCATCCTGGTCCGTTGCCTGATAATGTTATATAAGACCAACCTTTAATCTTCAGAGCTTTTCCAGCAACTGTGCAGTGTTTCTGTGGGTGTGAAAGGTGTATAAAGGGGTTTAAACCTGCATGTTGTGGGACATTACAGTCTGTTGTAGTGCACCATACACACACACCTACATAAAAAAATCCTACACACACTTATTTTAACATAGCAATAGGAGGAAACTCAAGAGGTGATCATGTGAAAGTGCACACAGACATTAATTGGAGCTCGAACCCTGAACCCTGCTGCAGTGATTGTGTGCCAACGAGTTTATTCATCAGCCTGTGTTTTATTTTGACAAGGCCATGATGCTTAACAACACATACGCTGAGGTTTATTCAGTTGTCAATTAGTAACTGTTATTACTACTATATTATGCATTATCATCTAAAAAAGTTGAGAGTTCAGTCACATCCTGGAACACCACTAGCATATTTTAATGACAGGCTGCCTTTACGGTTCTCGGTCAAATACATAAAGAGAAAAACAAACACACACACACACACACACACACACACACACACACACACACACACACACACACAAACATTTCTCCACAATATGTTGTTTTAGGCCTCCTTGTACACCCAGACATCCTCATTGCATCCTGCAATGCAAATATCTCAACTGCCTCAGTTATTTCATCAGGTCACTAGAACCTGCCTGTGTTTGCTAATGGTTCCTTTCCTCTGAAACATTTTCAAAAACCAGAGCCTAGGAGTATCTAGAAGCACCAGGCAGTACACATCATGAATGTTGAATCAGTTTTGAGTGTTTTTCCAGCATTTTCTTAACGGTTCAGAGTTTTGTTCACACCTGATCTCTACACACTTCCCCGTATCAAGAAATATACATTCAGCTTCTTTACTTAAAATAACTGGAAATGAAAGCCTATGAGCAGTTGTAGAGGAAGTCAGCAGCTGCCCCAACAAGTTTCTGTTCACACAGAAAACGTGTATTCTTCTACGGTACTTGCTGAGGAAGTCAAGGAGTTGGATAGAGGTTTGACTCGAGAACTGATCGAATATTACATTTTTTGAGCACATGTTCACTTCTTTAAAAATCTTTGTAGATTTCTGAAGCTCCTAGATGAATATAAATGTATGGATCAGATATGCAGCATCCGTACATATTGGACTTCTCGACTATAGTATTCTTTCTGTTTATTCGGTTATGTTTTGAACCGAGCGTGTGCTGGTGGAAGGTGTGTTTCTGCAGAGGGCCAAGCCTCAGGTGGTTTTAGCCTGCAGAGTGGTTGTTGTTTCTCAACAGATAGTGAAGTGAAAGCAGAGCCCCGAGCCACTGATTCGACTCAGTCACTCAGGAGTGAGCTTGTGGCTTGTGGTCTAACCCTCTGCTAGTGTTTTGGTGAAGCTATGCTGAGAAGGAAACTGCAGCATGCAAACACATCAGTCGTTGGGTCATTAAGAAAGAAATCCAGTGTAGGTTTCACTCCAAGCAAACCAAACGATGCACAAAAATACGTTTGTCTTGGATTCAAATGTGGTTATAAAGATGAATGTTCAGGCTTTACAAAAATACATGGTTACTTTACTTTACAACTAATCTATCATTATATAATAATACGAATAATTAAAACATAATAATTATATTATGAATTATCACAATTATTCATACAAGTGCTTTAGAAATCTTTTTATTAAAAGTTTTTTCGCTAATACACCAGTCGGTTACGTATAGTTGATTGTTTCTAGGATCAGGATCACTGTTATGATGGTTGCATTCGATTTTGTATTTTTTTTGCAGATGTCTGCACGTCTGTTTTCTTCCCCAGAGCGTATGAGTTTTCTGAATCAGCACAGTGTTCAGCACTGCTCTCTATTCCTGGCCCTGACTTCTGTCTTAACCACTTGAGTTTGGGTTGCCGGATTCCTCACACGTCTCTGCCTTCTCTCGTCTCGCACACAATCAGTTACAGAGGAAGCGAGACTGCAGTCCACTGCTGTGCTATAGACTGCTGTCTTGTCTGTACATGCTGCTCGAAATCTGTCAGGGCCCGCTCGGAGAGACGTACAGATAGAGGCCGTTTGATTCCAGTGGGTGGAGATGTACAGGAAGATGGTGAGATGAGACTCCTGAAGTACTGGAGGGGGAATGTAGAACAATAGAATATGTCTAAATGGCTGTGTTTGCCTATGGGTTATATTCTACATAGGGGGAAAATGATACAGACAGTTATATAAGTGCTAGAGCTAGTGTGCTGATTGTATGGTATGTTGTGTGCTTTTTTTTCTCCTATCTCACCTTTCCCTTCTCTCCTTTCTCTTCTGAATATATAACTTTTTATATCCTGAAGTAATTTTTGCCATCCAAGTTGAAAACAACCCTTTTATATATATATATATATATATATATATATATATATATATTATTATTATTATTATTATTATATATGTAGTATCTTTTTGTCAAAACTGTCCAAATATTTCTCTGTTTTATTCTACACAGAACCTTCTCTCACTCCTTCTCACTTTCAAGTGTGATCACTTGC
Source organism: Silurus meridionalis (assembly GCF_014805685.1). Taxonomy (NCBI): domain Eukaryota; kingdom Metazoa; phylum Chordata; class Actinopteri; order Siluriformes; family Siluridae; genus Silurus; species Silurus meridionalis. The sequence continues at coordinate 5,957,354 of NC_060909.1, forward strand.
AGCATGGATTCTCCAATGAAAACACCTGAAAAAAGCTTTTAAAGACTTTTTCCAAACTACTCTCTATCCACTATACAAATATGAATCATATGTGTGCTGTAAGGAATTAAAGCAAGAAAACACAGAAAGCAGTATAAATAATATATGAAATCGTAAACAAGAAATATCAGTGTTTTAGGAATGAGAAAGCCATCTTTAACAACCTTCTAATAGTACTGTAAAACAGGGGTCTCAGACCACCAACCACCATCATTTGGTACAGGGCCACACAGAAAGAATATAAACTTAAATATTTTTAATTTTATTTACATTTTATTAACTTTTGGAAAAGGTGGTTGCTCAGTGTTTTAGGCTCAGGGTTGCTGATCGGAAGGCCGTGGGTTCAAGCCCTGGGATCACCAAGCTGCCACTCCTCGGGCCCTTGAGCAAGGCCCTTAGAACGTTGTGTTCCAGGGATGCTGTATCATGGCTGACCCTGTTCTCTGATCTCAACTTTATAACATTGGTGGGAAATGCGAAGAACGAATTTCATTGTGCTGACAAGTATAAAGGCAATTTCTTTCTTTCTTCATTAAAAACAAAAAAATAAATCTCATCAACCTAGGCCACTTTCTTACACTTGTTTTAGTTGTAATTATTTCTATACACTGATACATTAAGCTTCCACAGACAGTCTATAACAGTGAGTTTAGTAAAAATGTACATTAAATATGGAATAATTAAATAAGTAGTTAAATCTTATTAACTGATTAATAGTAATATAGTATGCACCATATTGCATCTGTCGGAAAATTGTGTTGCATGAAATTGGTTTGTGTTTAAAAAAAAAAAAAAAGATATAAAACATTTCTTTATTCCTTTATAAATGTGAGATTATGTATATGCTCAGGTAAAAATGCAGGGACTTTGTATTCTGAAAAAAGGATCAAATTAGAGGTTTTTAAGGATACAATTTTTTAATTAAATACATCATTGGCATAACTATTCATAGACAACATTCAATCATTTTCCTTTCAGTTTTAATTATAAGTGACATTTAAGTAAACATCTCAAATTCCTGATGAGAAAAATCTCGTAATTTGTGAATTATTAGGAATAATATGTTGTTATTTTATCCAAAACAATTGAGAAATTTTTATTTTTTTCAAAAATCTGAGTGACCTTTTTGTTTTCTTTACATAATATTACTGTTTGCCCATTCAAACAGGAATCCTGTGGATTTTTGATCCTGTGAGTAGGAGTATTGTGTCTGGAAACATGGTCCCTAAAGTTTTAACCTGTGGCAGCTAATCTTAAGCCTCACATGGGACTCTGCACCTGTTTGTGTCCTCCATCAGTCTCACATCCTGTTTGACCCACAAGCAGAGGAGATCTGCACTAGGCTTCTGTCTGTATCTGCTTTCGGAAGCTTGCTATATCTCAAAGCACACTCTCAGTG